>NW_024468982.1:536803-798834 GCF_003184825.1 Aspergillus fijiensis CBS 313.89
GAGCGGTTGATACCAGGTGATATAAGAGGTCAGAAAAATAGAGTCCTTGAGGTGAAGATTGCGAATCATTGCCTGGTGCTTTTCGAGTGCGTGGCGGGCCGTGGTAATGCGCTCCTTGCTAATGGTGGTTTCAAGGCTGTGGGGTGGGGTGGCGCGGTGGATGAGCGTCAGCATGGAAAACCGCTGGACGTCCCCGGTCATGGCCGTGTGAATGGCGGTCTCGCGATCATTGTGATCCACTGCATGACGAATCCAATTATCCTAGAATATATATGCGGTGGTACCAATCATGAGCCCATCGGAACCAACAGACGCGGAACATTTTCGAAGTCCTTACCCTGATGGTGTGGGAAGCTTCGATCAGATCATTTAGCTCCTGCGACAACGTGGCCACTCGGACCCGCCGTGCATTGGCCGGCAGACCAAGCGCCCCGGCGCAATATAGCTGCTCATAGATCCTTCCCGCGAGACTGGCAACCATGACCGTGTTGCCGAAGTACGCGAGAGCCGACTCACCCGCCATTGATGCTTGGGGCGGGGCCAAGGTCACATCGTCGTCCTGCAAAGACGAGGTCCGGCCTAGCCGCAGGCATAAGAACCTTTCCAGCACATAGATCGCCCAGAAGAGAAGCCCTTTGGAGTTGAGGGTGTTCGAGAGGTCTCTCGTGCCGACTGAGCGAGTGTGGAACCCGAGTGTGCGAGCATGCTGGGATGCCATGCCCACTAGATTCCAGGAGAGGGAGGGGTTCAGGATGTCCACGGCATACGTGGCCTGATAAACATATGATGATCAGTTGCCCCTTTCCATGCGCAACGGTACATTCATCGGGCTGGAAGGCCTACCGCAAAAAAGAGCGCCAAGGTCAGGTCGTGGCTCGCCTTCATGCATAGCGGCAGCCCTGCCAGTGCGGTCTCGATGTTCGCCTGACACATGGAGTAATACCATTGATACTCGGTCAGGGTGTCAGGCGGCGACCCGAAACTCTTTCGCACGAGGACCACCTCTAAAATCAACGCTGTTGTGGGATCCTCAGCTGGACATTTCAATTCCGTAGGGAAGGGAAGGAAGTTGAGGGAAATCGGTACCGTATAGAGCAACATTCACGATAATAAACTCGGCATCGGAATAGGTCTGCGAGAAGTAGACTCTCAAGCACAGATCGGACAGGCTTTGTGATGCGAGAAGCATTTCGAACACCGAGACCGAGGGTTGATTCCCATCTATGAAAGATCAATACCGCCCGTAGTATCGTCCTGACGATGGGCCCACCTCACCCTTCGCATTCTGTAGGACAAAAACCATCTTTTCCAATAGAGGCATTTGGGCGGACCTGGCTCGAGTCTGGGGCTGGCATGCCAGGGGGAATAAGAGCCTGGGCGAGGCGCGCTGGTCATGATAGGCCTCGACGATGTGACGGAGGGTCTGCATGAGTAGAAAGGATTGGTAGGATTTATAGGATTGATCCACAAGTCTCTGCATCTTGGGTCGCCTCACGTTCCGCGGCTTGCGCTTGTGAAACTTATCAAACTAATGGAATGAATATATAAAACATTATTTCTATGTAATGAGTCCCCACTCCCCACTCTGCACAAAGTTGTTTTTGTACCTTCACCTTTTCGGGATTTAGAATTTACTTAACCCCCGGTAGAGAGTCAGCGGTCTCGATTTAGATTTAAAGGCTGTAAACAAGTAGCTGAATATGCCCAGGTCTCCGCGTTTCATAGTCTCTCTCCCGACTCAGCCAAACCCTTTGCAGAATCCGAAACTGCACAAATTTGAACTGATCCGTGTTCACAAGACATCAGTTGGGTAGAGATGGGTCTCGAGTACGAAGACGCTCCCAGGAGAGAAGCGCACGAGCACGATGCAAACTCTTTTCGGGCATGGGAGAAAGAAGAAAAGCCCCGACCTCGTGCACTACACTCCGCCATTGCCGCTAAGATCCGAATAGAGAATCTTTCGATATGCGACTCCAACAGAATACACCATGCAGGTCGTCGCCGCCGCATTGGCTTCCGGCGTTGGCATGGCACTGGTGAATCTCGACTTCGGCCGATTGCTCACCCTCATCACCGCGTATACCACGGGCGCGTCTTCGGACGAGGCCTTTCGAAGGGACGCGAGTCGCTTGCCGTCAGTTTCCTACTCTACCCTTGGCCTTGCCTAGGGTATCCTGCACATCGTTCATTCGAGGATTGATAGACGCTGACCAGCCCGCCGACCAGCCTCTCCTTCCTCATTGGCCTTGCCTGGTTTGCCCTGACGTATGGGTACAGCACGTTGCTCACCCTGGCCGCGTTCCGCCTCACCCGTAACATCCGCCATGCATACGTCAAGGCGGGATTAACACAGGAAGCGGCCTTCTTCGACGCGGGATCCGGGGTCGCCATCGCCACGCAGGCGCTCTCCAATGGCCGAAGCATTCAGACCGGCATTTCCGAGAAGCTGGGCCTGGTGTTTCAGTCCGGGTCGACGTGCATATCCGCCGTGGGCTTGGCCTTCGCCACCCAGTGGAATTTGACGCTCATCTGCAGCTGGATCGCCCCTGCTACCTTGATGGTGATGGGGGTCACCGCCGGCCTGGACGCCTCCATCGAAACTCGCGTTTTGAAGCTTCAAGCACAGGCGGGATCGTGGGCTCACAGCATGCTCGGCAGCCCTCGGACTGTCCACGCCTTTGGGCTGCGGTCACGGCTGCTGCGAGAGCTCGACACCCTTCTGCGGCAGGCCCAACAGCTTGGACACCGGAAAAGTCCGGTGTACGGGTTTATGTTCGCGGGGGGATATGCCATTGCTCATGCGGGATTTGCGCTCTGCTTCTGGCAGGGTATCGAAGAATGTGCGCGGCGCAGAATCTTGACCCGCGGCAGCCCCATCAGCTTCATGGCGCTGTTTCTTCTGATGGTATTCTCTTATCTCACTGAATCTGCTAAGCTTAGGCAAATTTATTTAGTCATAAATTGCATTAGGTTTACTCGAAATATTGTACTGTTAGGGTATTTGAGGTCGAAGGGATTCTTATGTTAGGGTAAGCTGAGGTCGAGTAGGAGTTTAAGTAGGAAACAGCCTGTTAGGCAGTAATAATCATTGATATGGAAACACGATATAGAGATCGGATCATTCAAAATTAGGCCCAGTAGCTCGCTATACAATCAATGATAGCATGCTGTTCTGTTCATCCAGAATTAATCCAGAACAAAGCCGCATTCCATAGATAGCCCGAAAACAACTTCCAAAATATGCCACGCTGAGAGGAACAAGACAAGATCATCGCGTACCATACAATTTGTAAGGTATTATACCTCGGAGGGGATGCTGCAAACTTTCGTTGATCACAATTCTCCATCGAATATTGTGCTTCATTGTGGGTACTCATTATGATTCATTCTGACTGAGTCAACTGCGCGGGCTGCACTAACCCCAAAATAGACCCCGCCTGGAATTACCGAGACCTTAAATAAAATCTCACAAAGCGGGGAACTTAGCACCACAACACCTACCGCATTCTTCCAAGACTTGACGACATAATATCAATGGCGACGGAGTCTCATGCCATTGTCTTCGGGGCAGCTGGACTGCTCGGATGGGCGACCTTGAACCAGCTGCTCTCGGAGTACCCCTCGCCAGGCCAATTCTCTCGTGTCACTGCGGTGCTCAATCGGCCCGTCGCAGAGCCCGACCTCTGTTTGCCTTCAGGGCCGAACAGACCTTCTTTTGAGCTAGTTTCGGGGATCAATCTGCTACAAACAAGCACAGATGATCTGGCGAAGCAGCTCAAAGAAAAGGTCCCTGGCGCGGAGGGGATAAGCCACGTCTTCTATTTCGGTAGGCGTTGGTCGGAAGCAGGGCTAAGATGACGATATGCTAACATGAATCAGTCTTTGCGCCACTCAACGACGATTATATCCAAGAGTGCACCCAGAACTGCGGTATCATGCAGCGACTGGCCGACGCATTGAACATCGTCGCCCCAAGACTCCGATCGTTCGTGTATTCCGGCGGATCAAGAGTAAGTAGGCATTTAGTCACATGTCGGGAGTGTGAGGCTAACATCAGCAGGGCTACGGCATCTACAATCCCGAGGGTGTCTTCCAGCCACCACTCGAGGAATCAATGGCCGACACCCTGCCGGAAGACTACGCCAAGACTGTTGCATATCCGTGGTTCAGAAAGATTCTGACCAAGGCCAGCAAGGGTCGCAGTTGGACCTGGACTGAGGTCTGTCCGGATGCCGTGGTTGGGTTTTCCCCCAACGGCTCCGCGTACTCCCTTGCTCTCCACTGGGCGCAGTACCTTTCGTTATACGCCTATAATCACAGAGGCTCCGCCGACAAAGCGGTCGAGGTTCCGTTCCCTGGGAGCGAAGCTGGGTATCGGTCGCTGTATACGCCTGTGTCGGGTGAGATTCTCGGTCGCATTGCAATCCATGCCGCACTGCATCCAGAATCATGTGGTGGGAAGATCGTCAACATGCTAGATAGCGATACGCCTGTCAGCGCTAGCGACCTCTGGCCGGGCATCGCGGCCTGGTTCGGGCTGAAAGGGGTGGGACCAGCGGAAGACGACACTCTGAAACCAAGTGAATATATCGACCAATACCGCCATCTGTTCGCTCAAAATGGGGCTCCAAAGGCACTGACCTGCGGGGTTGGCGAGGGGAAGAAGCAGTTAGATTCCGTTGGGTGGTGGCTCACTTTTGACCGACAATTCAGTTCCAAGAGATTGAGATCGGTGGGATTTACAGAGCAGCGAAATCCGGTTGATGGCTGGTTGGAAGCATTTGAGAGATTTCGGGAGGCGGGAATTATCTTTTGAATTTTTGTGTCGCAGTACTGTTATATGTACAGCTGCTCACAGACTCTGTTTGGAATTGTCATTCCGAGAATGAATTTATGATCCCAGCTTCCCTTAGTACTATCAGGGGTTGGTATAAATTGACACATCACAAACGTTCCAAGGACCATAGAATCTTGATACTAGCGCCACCCACCTTCCACTATCCAACATATTCTCGGGTGAAATCAATTCCATTCGTAGCGATTCCCCCTGGATTCCGTACGACATGATACGATATGCGCAAGTTCAAGATCGTAAACCTCTAGTGTCGTTCCTCGGAGAATATGAGAGATGGATCCTTCCAAGTGGCTCGTGCGGTGGTTAGGGCTTGAAAATCACGTTCCCAACACCAGCAGCAATTATATGCTTTTATTGCTCCTCTCTAGTGTTTGCAACACGCCTATCGCGGGTAGATGTATTATGCTAGGCTTCCGGCTTTTACCTATTTTTATCAGTGGCCAAATTCCTGTCCAGAACGGACATATCTTTATCCACAAGATAGGAACCTTAAACAGAGATAGGTCTGACCCTCAACTTTGTCGAGGGCCTGGTGACCATTAATGCGAACGTGCTGTCTTGCCTCCGCATACCTCCCTGGAATCCGTTGGAGGAGTTGAAGACGTTCAACTATGGTCTTATAGATCCATTTTCGAACCTGGTGCCGAGGCTCAAGTTCGTGTTCCAAGCTGTCAGAGAGTAAGCCCTAATGAATGACACCTACGCGCGTTCTGGCCGCGTTCAAGCCACACGCCGGGAGGTTAGCAGTTGGGTGGGTACCTAGTCACCACAAGCCAATCCCCCCTTTAGTATGTGTTTCTCCCTGATTCTTTTGTGACTGCTTGGGTAAGATCATTGCATTTCAGTTTGGCTATCAGCGAGCCGAGCTGTAGCACAATTTCAGCTTTTTTTTTTTTTATTTTTTTTATTTTTTTTTTACTACAGCCACGAGGAGAAAGGAGCCGGCTGCTGCATGACAGTTCCACATGGCGTCCAATTTCCTTGACCCCACACCGGATCGATTTCAACTTCGTCGCCCACGGAATCAAGATTCGGGCCGCGTCGTGACTCGCCGTAGAAACTGCTGATCGTATTCGGTACGGGCGGCTCCACCACGCGCAACTTGGCCCGCCAAGCGAAGGGTTCGAGTTATCTTCCTTGGCTTTTCCCGAAGATCGACACCGCAGATCCTGCTTTTTGCTCCCCCTGAATGATCAATTTCCTAATCCGGATCATGGCTCGATAACTCCTGATGCGCATGAAGAATCACAGATCCGACCGAGGGCGATAATAGGGCTGGCTCGGGAGCGAGCGTAGGCCCAGACGGTTGAATCCATTTTTTCTCATGGAGATTTGAAAAACCAATACATCAGAAGCCTCAACATAGGCGTAAACAGAGGATGAAAATAGCCATGTCTGGAAAATGGAAACTCTAGACCCTCAACCCCATTATCTAAGATGCTAGAAAAACCCTGCCAGCCTTTTATTGGCTCTCCTTGCGTGCAGGACAGATTACAATTACGGCGCCCTGACGATCGCGATTTAATTTTCCGAAGACTATCGAACCTATTCATTAACTATCTTTGCGTCGTGATCCGCGTAGGTTAAAACCCCACATCGGGCGAATTGCCCGGAGGTACGGAGTAGAGGGTACATATACCTCCGTCTGCATCTTCAGCGGGGCTAGGAGGAAAGACGAGAGATGCTAGATTGCATCGATCACGATCTTGAAGATGATGATGGAGAAACAGCCTTTGGACAATACTGTGTCATGCTCACCACCAAGCTCCGAGCGGTCACTAGAGCAGCAAATGGAGCTCTCACCGCTAGAACTGTCCTTCTCGCGCCAGCTCGAGGTGTATCTGACGGTTGCGTTGCCGGTCAAACTGACGCCGGAGGAATGTCTGGCGGCGACACGACAAATGATTACGGAATATCCGATCCTGGGTACAAGATTGAATACAAAGGCGGGTTTTGCGCAGCCACACGAACGACGTTTACATTTCTAAGTAATGCTAACTTCACACGGTCACGCAGCGCTCGAGATTTGTCAAGGGAAATTGCACTTCCAGCAAGCTCGGGACAATCTTTCGCGCGAAGACAGTTAATCTGCGCCTGGACGAGTTTGTACCGTCGAACACCGCTGAATTGTGCTCGACCGAAGCCGAGCCCGAGCCTGTCTTTTACGACCCCCAGATACTGGAGAAACTGGTTCGGTTCAAGGGAGGAAAGCACGATGGTCGACAGGCACTGTCCATCCAAACAGTGCATCTGCGCGATGCATGTGTCATCCAATTCATCGTTCAACACGCATTATCCGACGCCGGGGGTACGCTACTCGTCCTCGCAGCCTCCGACGCCATGTGCTTCTTGTTGCTAATTGATTCCAGGAATCCACTGGATTGCCAAGACGTACTGCGCGCTGCTATCAGGCACGCATGTTCGAGGGGACACTGCAATTCGACCCGAATTCTTCCTCAAACCCGAGGTGATCGAGGCCGGGCAAACCGCGGCCGTCCACGACGACACGCCGAACCACCCGATTGCCGTTCGCTATTCGCAAGGTTTTCAGGTGAGCTGGGCAAGGTTCTTGGTGGCGTATCTCCGCCAACGCTTTTGGGCGTTCTGTCCCACTTCCGCCCGTCGGGTGCGCCGAATGCTCTTCGTGCCACAGTCGCGAATCGATGAGTGGATGGCTCAGGCGCAGAGCAGGGGGGTTCAAGTCACGGAACATGACCTCTTGATGGCGTTCGTGTATCAGGTACGGTGCCTTCCAGCCACCCAGATAGACCCCTCAAATCCATTGCCCCCCCCGCCCAGGGGTTCCCGTTTCGACACTAATTGCTCATAGTCGGCCTTCTCTCCAACCGCCAAGGAAGAGGGAGCCCACACCGGCCTCATCTTCACTCTCAACATCCAATCGCATCTCGCTTTGGCCCCAGGCGCCCTGACCAATCCTTGGATCAACGTCCCAGTTGCACCTGTTGCCCCCGCCTCATCGGCATCGGACGATCTCGTCGACATCGCTCACCATATCCGCCAGACCATTCAAGACGCCCGCAATCCCGTCTGCGTGGCCCAGATCATCGACCAACATCTGCCAGTCCGGGACACTCCGGCAGTTCCGCGTGGATACGGCTCCCGCACGCCCCGGGTAGCGCTGACCTCGTGGTGCCATCTGCCTTGGTATGGATTGGACGTCAAAGGCACGAGGCCCGTCTTTGTTCTCGGGAATACGCTGTTAAGTCGACCATTGACGACAATGGGAGTGCGGATGGACGACGGGTTGACGACGTGTAAGGCGAGGGCGTCTGCGCGAATCGGGAATGCGGATGGCGGTGGAGAGGAGGGCAGACAGGCGGGCTATTGGGTGCAGGGACGTGTGAACCAAGGTATTTGGGCGAGAATGATGGGGATGCTGAAGCGCGGTGAAGAAGAGGATGGGGTGAATGCGGATAAGATTGCGATGGACAAGGTTTGAGTGGGCGGCGATTACAAATAGGAAGGGGCCTTTGTGAGTGATCTACGTTCGGGTTTCGGTTGTCAATTCGGTGCTTAATTCTGATAGTACTTACTGTCTGCAGTGTCATTATAGGGGACGAGGTGAAGAGGCAAGGAAGCGTCAGGATCTAGATCAGGTCCGGCGACGAGAAATTAAGCCATGCTCAACCTTGGGTCATGCTCTGGGAATCGAATTGAAGGGACCTACCTAGAAATGATGAAAGCTAAAATGAAAATTCAAATGCAAGCGACACATAGGGCTTTTCATCTGGTAACTGGTAAATGGCTCGCTACCACGCTGCTTCCCGACTGCTGATCATATCAGAATCCCATAGAGAGTCCAGCCTCGACATATCTTTCATCCTTGAGTCAATGGCCTTGAATTTGTCCGAGAGCCTAGTCCTCACTGATTATCTAAGGCGACGAAGAGTCTATTGGTAATGTCATTCAAGGAACAAAACTGCTCCAGGCACTCTACTTCTGTTCCCTGTGCGTGCAGGGACATGAGTATTCAAAATAACCGCGGCACGGAAGCTAAACGAAGTGCAAAGATGGGTCTACTCCGACAGCTCTAGAATCAGGCCGTAGGATGCTACCTGTGCACGCAGACCAGGACCACTTCTTGTGACCCTTAATCAGGATTTAGTCACTCGATTTAGAACTTAGATGATATGAGTCATGGATAGCAAACTTAAGAATCAAAGATGAAAGTTCAGACAAAAATATTTACATAAGCTAGATATATAGTCGCGCTTTGTACCTTGTAAGGTAGCCTTTCCAGTATGTTTACTTGCAATTTACACTTAGTCTTGACCAGTGATCGTGGAACTGCCAACCCTCATCTGATTTAGATAACCATTTCATTATACCTGGCCGGAAAATGGCAATATTTAAAGATAAAAGCAGCAAATGAGTTACAATCACAAAAAGCGAAAACATGATATATGAAAAAGAGTAGAGGTCCTTCACATACGAATGTCTCAAGAAAACTCTATATTGAGGAATTGTGCTTTTGTGATCTATGAAATTAGGCACTGCCAGTAACATATTATTTATTCTTAATGCTTTGACCCTGTTTATCAAGAAAGTTCGAGTCACTTTCCAAGAATATTTTAATGGCAGCGCGAGCGGCAGCAAGAGGATGCATTTAAGCTTGGTACTAAAAAAAATGTAGGCATGCATCTAGCCCAGCGTCTGATATAGCGCCAAGATCTTACCCGCTTAACTATGTATATTGTTATGCTTGCGTATTTGATACAGAAAAAATTACATGAAAATATAAGAGTCACAGTGTGTATAGGGCAAAGGGGGAGTTCCTAAAACTGGGTTGTTGGAGGTTTGTTATTTGACCAGAATCAGATAATTAGCGATAGATTGATGGTATTTTCTTATCACTGCAAAAAAGATTTTAACACGCGGTATTATGTTAGTATATTTGGAAGATATCAGTTCTTTGGGCAGCTTCATAAGCGCATATTCTTCATAAATTCTTTATTTGTAGTATACTAGGACCAGCTGATATATACGAAATTAGTAGATACTTTGTAGACCGTGACTTACTCTTCCGAGAATTATTGCTATGGCACTTATTGTGCACTGATAAGATTGGAAGACAATGCTTCAGATTAATTGATTTTCATAAATATTTGTATATTATCAGAGGTGCTAACAGCAATTGGACAAAGATGAATCACATTGATTCTGGAAGTAGGAAGGGAAATAATGTCAAGAAGGCGTATAACATGCCTTCCGAGTTTGCGTCATGGGAGAAGGTTCTTACAATCAAGGACCTGCTGCTGTGCTAATCAGGGCAGTGATAGAATCCTACAGAATAGCTACAATATCATCTAGAATGACAATGCAGCAGCTAGGAGCAGTTTTAAACCCTCAAAAGCCATATTCATTGAAGCTCTGTTGGTGATACTTGCCTTTTCCGACCACATCCCCTTAATCGTGAATGTCATCGACTGGAACCAACCGCTGCAGCATATAGTCAAATGCTTGACCAAGTGTGCCTGGCAGAAAAGCAACTTACTTACAATCTAAACCTTGTATTCTGCTTGAGTGCAATCACTTTTCACCTATTGGGAGTCACATATCACTGATTTAGGTTCGATTCGTTTCGATATCCGTCTAGGGTAGAGCCAGAAATACCAAGATCTGTGGACTCTCGAGCTCTTTTGACAACCCCCTCAGAGCTCCTTCTAATCACCTAAACCTTAAAATAGATCATGAAGCCCCGTCTGATATTACGAATGATATCTGAAATCTACACGTGAGCTTCAAGATGGTCACGTGCAAATTTCCGCGAGAAAAGATTCTCTAGTACTAGATTTATACTAACACCGTTTGAGATCACGTGTTTTTCGTTTTCCGACCCCTTCGGAGCTGATAGCCTTATCCATGTCTAAGGTATCGTCACTGACCGGATGAGAAACCTGGGGCACTTTCGAGAGTTCAAACGAAAGGTGAACTAAACTTCAAGCATGATATACTCGATGGCTTGTTCAAGAGTACTTGTCCAGCTCAGATTTCTGCAGACTGGTTGTTTACATTATTCCCAGGCACTATAGTCACCGGTGCTTTATTCAGGGTTTTGTCGTTTTATACAAAATCTCCATATCTAGAGATCACAAAAGATATAGAAAGGCAGGATGCTTTGCTCTGGTTGATTTTGGTATTTATGCTCGATGAGGTAAACTCTTCTATTCCATTGTCATCGATGACAGCTCAAGCAGTAGTTGCTTGTAGACATGATAGACATGATTGGATTGAGTACTGGCAATCTAGTGCACAGTAGGAAAGTGCAAAGAAGTAAATCAAAAGCAGATGGGTAGTAGTCTGAAATCATTCTTTATGCTCGAATTGGATTGGAACGGAAAGAGAAAGGTGTATTCCTGTCAACTGATCAACTTGCTAAACTAATAGCCGGAGCGGGGTAAGAGGGGTTGGTCACTTATGTTAACAAGAATGTGGCAATCGGGATCATACCCATTGGGCACTATAAATGGCTCAGTCGTTCCTCACAATGAGTCAAAAGTTCTACGCAAATGTCCCGATCGCTCGCTGATTTTCCAAGAGATTGAGGTTCTCGGCTAGGTAAGGTTCCGGTCGCTGCTGTCGCTGCTGCTTTAATTTGATATCTTGAATCACATACAGGTTCATCATGGGATTTCAAGGGCAAGATCCATCCAAAAATTCCTCATCTGCGGTCGAGTCTAAGTACAACACACGCTATCAAGGCAGAAGCGAGACTGAAGCTGAAACAACTGTAAAAAACATAAAAGACAACGCAAAGTACTGAATGTACTGACGTTTCAACAAAACAGTAAATACTACTCCCACTCAACCATATATCAGCGACAATGTATTTTGCAAGTAGGCACTCCCCTGATCAAATTTCTTTCGACTCTCTATATCCGAGGCCTCCGGAACATATTAATCCCAACCACTAGCCTTGGTCCCTTCATCATATGTTGATGTTTTCCGGAATCATTGTTCGACACAGAACATCAACTCCCGGCGTGCATATGTAGCCGAGAGAAGAAGGACTGTATGTTGAGTGAGAGAAAGAGACCATCAACCTAGGACAAGGCGTCAGTCACCACGAAATCCAGTTCACTCCTCATGACTTAGCTCCTGGATAGGTAAAACGAACCAAAATCATCTTTGCAGCCCTTGTAAGCCTGCATTTCATAGTCTAGACAATATCGAGCGGTGTACGTCTGGAAGCAGTAGTTCCTGCACACGGCGCCTCATGTCTGTGAGGGACAATGTTGATCACCTGTCGAAGAACCAAGGAAATGAGATCTCGGCCGAGGTATTATAAACACTTGACTTGAAGTGACTTACCGCTCCGATGAAGGCAAACGCGGCCACTTGCATATATTGAGGTGGTAGCGCTGGTCGGGGCAGGGCCGGTCGGGAGTGAATTACTCTATGGCACGAGCCGAATTCACCTGAACAATTTGAACCGTTGCCGTTGAGCAAATTTGGCAGAAGAGAGTGGTCTACGATGAGTCAGCCGGCAGACGAGAATCATTGAATAGCAGGACTCAGGGCCAAGGGAGGTAGATGGTAGGAAATTGGACGTACCTTGGTTGTCGAGCGGCGACCGGCGGATTTGAGCACCGATACCTTTTATGGCGAAGCGAATACCGGGTATGCAGTTAACCAAAAGATTTAGTAGGCCAATAATGTCTCCAAATGACAGGCTCATGCTGAAAAATGACGGGCCCAAAGCTAGAACAGATGATCGCGCACAGGTCCTACCTTAGGATGTGGTTTGACTTTTTTTTTTGCCAGATATCAGGGGAAAGATATCTTTAAATCTTTGCTCAAGCGAGCAGGCGACAAGTTACATGAGCGACGATGTTGTCAATACGCGTAGTTCCCACTCTAGAAAGTAAGCGAGTGACTACACCTAGTTCCTACTTTGAGAAAGTAAGCTAGGAGTAATTCATTTTTCTTTCCTTTATTTTTTCTTTCTTTCTTTTACAAACCTGATGCAGCTAAGAGAAGTCCCATGCTGGCGTCAGCTGTGCACCTTCGGTTTCAGCCAATCTGACACAAGGGACTTTGTCTCAGCCGCAGTCATAACGCAGGGAGATAGACTATCCTAATGTAATTGGACGGGGCCAGAAGGTGATTGTCCGCACAGGCAGTTGAATGATTTCACCTCCTATTGCCGATTGGACCATGCCAGAAGATGACCGGGACTGTCACCTGTGCCTAAACGATTCTCGATTCTTGATTGGGCGATACCAAAAAGCGAAGCCCCACAGAGACAGTGGTATTGATTGATCCATTCCAGAAGATGCCATAGCCACAAACGAGGGCTTTGATCTCATCGAGGAGAGGGGCCGTGCAGATGGGCTGCGGTCACCTAAGCTAACCTGGGACAACCGTTGGGTACAAAAAGCTCACATTACCCGCCATTCTCAACCATAAGAAAACAACGGCATCTGATTACACGGTAAATCATCGATATGAGCCTGTCTGACCACCAGGATACAATTCGAAAGTTGTACCTGGATGAAAATATGAAGCTGGAAAAGTTGATGCAATACATGGAAACAAGATTCGGGATAAGGGCCAGGTACGAACCTGCTCGGCTTTGACAGCCTTACTAATTCTGCTCACAGCCAAAATGCCTATCAATACCAATTTAAGAAATGGGGCTTTCGCAAGAACAAGACCAGGGATGTGTGGATATGGGCTGATCATCAAAAGGAGACGCGCAAAGCCAGTGCAGGTCAGAAGGAGATCGAGATTCACTTTAATGGTACGGTGATCAGTGACACACAAGTTCGGAAAGAAATCGCCCGCAATGTCACCACCATGGACCGAATTCGAGCGCGCGGTATTGGTTGCCGATACTTGATAAGATTGTACATCTTACTGACAGCATGCAGCTGCCAGTCCTGCTACACCACAGGGTTATAGCGCTTCCACGCCGAATGGGTCAATCTCAAACCAGCCCCATGTTCCCGACGCAGTTACCACAGCCGAGTCAGATCTCAATGCCGTACAAAACAACGACAGTGACCGTAAAATATTGGCAGAGATAATGCGAGACAGTATCTCAGAAGACAGTGAAATCCGGGCAAATCTCTGCAAGCACTATGATCGCGCTTTCTTGGGCGGCATTGCTGATACTATGGTCGACGGTAAAAGTATTTATGAAAACATCGTCAAAGACATCGCCAATGAGATATCCAGAGGAACGGGGAATGAGGCATACAATACATACATTGGTGATGGTGTCCTCTCTGCCACTGTGAGTATTTTGAAGGCAGCATACAACGACGATCTTGCAAGTCTCCGTACTGCACTGGATTGGGGCAAACAAACAGCTCCCAATGCCTTTGACGAAATAGTATTCATAGCTCGGTTTGTGGCAGCGAGGTTTGGTCGCATGAATATAGCAAAAATACTCTTCACCATCCGGGATCATTGTGTTCAACGCGATAACGAAGAAAATACCTGCCTTCATTTAGCCGCACTTTTCAACCATCCCGAGATGGTCAAATTTCTGATAACCCGGCAATCAGACATCGAGAGTAGAAACAAAGACGGCCACACCCCATGGACACAGATTGGAAGCTCTGAGGAGCACGAGAGAGTCTCCCAACTTCTGATCGAGGCCGGCACAGATGTCAATTGTAAAGTGGATGGTACCCATCTTCTTCACGATTTTGCAGGAAGAGGCGAGGCAAATAAAGTGCTTCTCTTGCTTCAGCGGGGAGTAAACCCATGTCTCCGCGTTCAGGGATCGACTGCTCTGGTAAGGTCGAGCTCTGTGATACCAACGATTACTTTCCCAAAGTAAACTGACTTTGCTTACCCATTCTAGCAATTTGCTGTACAGAACGGGGATTTGGAAACCATTAGAATACTTGAAGAGGCTACCAAGAACTGCAACAACGTCTCGCATGAGAAAAAAGATCAGGCGGCGAAATCAAGATCGAGGCCAGACATAACAGATTACTTTCCACCTGGGACTTCAACCATTCCCATACTGAGAGATCACCATCATCCACGTCGCTCAGAGTAGTGGTTGTCAATCAATCAATACTCTCAAGGGGTGAATAATTCTAGTTCAGACTAGTCGATCCACTTTAGCTAGTATTTCACTTGTGTGAGACATCGACGATCATAGATTTCCCAGCCTGAGCTGAATACAAACCTGTTTGACAGATTGGAAGCCTGCTTTCACAACCCACCTGAAAGTTGCCTTCCGAAATTAGTCATTTCGATCAGTCCATCATCCATTGGGCTTGATATTTAGCTTCAACATAAAATTGAAATTTTAAAGATCATTGAATGAAAATAGGACCACAAAGTGTGTATACCAAGCTCTAATTGCACCACCACCGTTCGTATGTCTGTGGCTAAAACAATAATTGATTCTGCGACATGATTAGAAGGTTGAATTTTGTTCGTGATAAAATGTGACTGGGGGACACGAAAGAGATGTATTACCAGAATATCGGGGCTGGATTACATTCCTTCATGTTCTACGACGGTGAACGGGTATGAGGGAAAGATGAGCTTTGTAATGAACGGAAGAGATCTTTCTTAACGGTAGAATATTGGCTAGCGGAGTATAAGACTAGCAATTTATTATTATCTGCTAAGGCTGTGCTTGTCAGTTGGCGCCTATGAATGTTATTTCCTGACTATACCAAGACGCTTCTTGTGAACACGTGGGTCCATGATTGTGCCCAGAACTAGACTAGTGATGCTATTTCCAGGGTTTAGGTATTGACACGCAGTCTAAATATAAAAAGTAACCTAGTGTAGCAGAAAACATAAGCAGACGTGGCCGTATGGACGAGTTTGTTTTCCTGTTATCATTTGGCAAAAGTTGAACATCCTATACTAAACACATATTTCGATTGAGTGTTTAGGATTGACTTCGACACTACATAGTCTGCCAGGCTGCGCATACAATGCGGACAGTTACTCACAGGCAATAGAGACTTGGTTGACTGATCTATATAACAAATGACCAAGTCGACGTAGATTCAGCAAGGCCAGATCTAGGTCATATTGATTCCACTATGCATCGGGGCGGCTTACTAAACTAAGCAGGAAGGAAATGGTTATTGGAGTTAGAATTTGTTTGCATTAGACTGAAGATTCCAAAAACGACCGGTTTTATCAAATCCTGGCTGACCAGGGAAAGATGAGACTCACGATAGAAAGTGAATCAAGTGAAATAATGGGGTCGAGAGAAGCGTGAGACCTGGAAGAAAACCGGCGGCTACACAGTATCTGCAACATAAACTGTGCGTGTGAGCGGAATAAGGCCCCCATACTGGGCCCCATACTGGAGTCTTAAAGAACGAGTCACAGCATTGATTCAGGTGTGCGGAAGTTTCGTTGCTTGAAGTTTTCACATATTCTATATCAATTTGCATCTATGCAAAAGTCAGGCGACGCGACAGTGAGGTGTTCCCGAGTGTTGGGCGCGATGGTGGTCCGTCGCATGACATCAACAACACCCCTATTGTGTGTTATCTCTTGCTTGCTTCTCCTCCCAAACACCTACAAGCCCACACACCCCTCGCACTTTCTATTACCTCCTATCTATCAAGCCTGAACCTTGGACCTCGAGCATCCACCCCCCTCGATCATCTGCTGCTCGTGATGTCTGCCATCCTTCGCAAAACCGTCCGTATCATCAAGCATCTGCCACGTCGCTTTCCGCGTGCCCCTGGAAAGGATGACCTGGACTCCCAGCGTGAGGAGGTGTTATCCAAACTCTGGGTCACGTATAAGGCAACAAGGGCGATGGACCTCGATCAGGTCTTAATAGATCCAGAGCAATTAGCAAGACTCAGCATCCTAACCTTACCTCTCGACCTCACTGGTGACACTGACGCCAATCGTGTTGTCCCGCCTGCTCTGAATCCGGCCAGTTACTTTGTCCCGCTCACCGACGACTACATCCGAGAGCACCCCGTCGACCTTTCCGACTCGGTCACTGCTGAATGGTTTAATGATAAGGCAAAGGCACTAGATCCGGAATTCAGAGGATTCGGCAATGAACCGATGTCATCTTACGATGCTGCAGACCAACTTTCCAGATGCCTCCGTATCGAGATGTCAAGCTCACGTTTAAATTGCGAAGAGGAGACACAGAAGCTCACCTGGCTAAATAAGTGGAGAGTAACGTAAGTCTCGAAAAAACAAAACAGATTCAAAGCCTATCTTTCTTGCAAACTAACCAACCTTCTTCAGGGGCTGGTCCAACTTAGAACAGGTTTTTGAAGGGAAGGAGCTGATCCCAGGCATCGAGATCATGTGGTACCTCGAAGCACTTTATGTTTGCCGGGTTCGACCCTTGCCACCTCATGTTAAAGCGATCCTCAGCCACAGCGATGTTGATAACGCAGAGCGCAACTTGCTCAAAGCTGAACTAGAAGTCATTGTGGCGCTCATGTATTCCCGGTGGTCCGTGGAAAGCGTGTTCGATATGATTGTTCCGGTAGGTCGGGATGTCGCTTCGGTTCTGACTGGGTGAGTTAGTGCTAACATTCCTGCCCTGTCGTTGCTAGGTCCTCCTTGTCTCTTTTATTGGACGCAAGGTACGGTGTCTGATTGCCATCCACGACGGAACTCAACTTCGAATCTCGAAGTCCCCTCTCTATTCGGTAGCGAACGATGAGGTCTGGCAATATGTCGTCAGGTATATGGGTGGAAGGATAAATGAGAAGCTACAAACACAGAGGTTGCCGTTAACCGGTGTAGTCGAGAATCATATTCAGAATGCAAAGACCTGATAGGCAGGAATTCAGATTATTTAAACTACCTGTTGTGGAGAGTCCTGGCCTCCTCATCAGTCAGGCAGCTCACTGCCTTCGGCCGCCATGTTAATGTTCGCTAGATAGCTGAAACCCATTCATCTCCACGCTCTCATCACCACCTAGTCGTTAGGGCGCATTGTATACAAGAAACTCCCAGGACCTGCACCCACTATGCATTGAACCACATCCCCGCCACCCTCACGGGCAACTCATAGTCAACATCCAAGTAATACCGCCACGGACTCACATTGACATGCAGCGCGGTGCAATCATAATTGAAGACGACAGCCGCCTCGCGACCCCGCCTAAAGGCGCGGACGGCATCCACGACCGTCATGCCACCGTAGATGCTGCACGCCACGCCCGCCAAGCAGACATTGCCCGCGAACCCGAAGTCCACTGTGGCCGCTCGCCGACGCCACTTGGCCAGATCCCCGCCGCCAATCAGCCTGGCCAGAGGAGGGAAGAGGCCGATTACCGCGACCATGATGACAGCCAGGACGGACAGGGCGGCGAAGAAGGCGACGTCCGAGATCCAACCCCCGAGTCGTTGGTTGGGCCACTGGAGGCTGAAGGAGTGGAGCAGCGACGGGGTCGCGCAGATCTGCGCGGGCGTGCAGGTTGTGGTGCCGGGGGCCGTGGCGAAGCGCGCCTCCAGGCAGTCGTAGGCCGGTTTCGGCGTGCCGGGCGTGTTGCGGAAGTGCAGGGCGCGGAGGCAGAGGTAAGCTGACGCCGCCCACTGCAGCGTGGCCACCGCGGTGAGCGTCCACCGGATGATCTGAGCTTTTCGTGGAGCACGGCGAAGCACGCAGAAGTAGGGGTGATACCGGGTGATGTAGCAGTATTTCCAGAGTGTGATCCAGCCCAGCATCGAGGGGGGGGAGTAATATGCCGGTCGCACGGCGAACCGGCCCAGCCCTACGCACCACCAGACGAAGGATCCCAGATCCCAGGCGAGGATGACCCACGTGTCCCATTCGATGCCCCGACAGGGCTGTCCTTTCTTGCTGTACAGGGCCTGGTGGAGCTTGTTCACTTGCCAGGTGGCCATGAAGAAGGTGATGGCCGTCTTGTTCCAGGTGTCGAGCGCGGTCGGCCAGAAGGCCGAGGGCCGGGGCATAGAGGGAATGATCTTGAAATCCTGAAAACAACTCATGACCTCGCACCAACTCTGGCTTGAGTGGCGCAAATGGGGACGCAGCAGAGCCAACACACCCCCTGGCTCACTACGCAGACTCTCACGGATGACGGAACAGTTGGACGGTAAGGCGGATACGGGTGTGCTGATGCATTCTTTGAACCCGGTGTTCTTGTACAGAGCATAGTCAGGATTGTGGGTGCTGAAACTAGTGTTGTCTGTTTCGACGGCTAGTAGGATGGTCAGGACAATGCTGAGGCCTAGGAAGGACCCCAGAAGCAGAAGGCCGGACCATATGATTCCCGTGATGATGTATCGGTTGCGTTTCGTCGTGGATTTTGGTGGGAACGCCGGGTATTTGCACTCGGCGTCGATGGGTCCTTCCACTGGTCAAAGCTTAGCCCTGGAACCCCGAAGATCCTTGGGCCCCGACAGTACATTACACACCCTCATCCTGATTATCGGAGTCTTGCACTGCGCGATACTCCAAGCCGTAGAAGCGTTGGGTGGGTGACATCTCGAAAGGGCCCACAGTGCCCGATCTTGCCGGAGGTTTTGAGAGGGTGATGATTAACGAACGACTAGACTTTGGCATCTGGCCAGCAAAGACTGAATATATAATATATGCTGGCAGAGGCGCCCGCGCGCGTAGAGCCATGTGGCTCAGGTCGCGGGCTAAACATAGCCCTAAGTTGTGCCAAGCATCCTCCGTTGGTTCCTGAACCCGTTAGCCCTCCAATCGTGGCTTCTGCTTGATGAGGCCAAGATCTCGGCGTGATCACAGCCCTGCTGCGTAAGGCTCCATAGCCTTGGCTGGGCTTGGCTGGTGCTCTTTAGGGCTATAAGTCTGGCAGTTAAGCGACTAGAAGTGACGGGGGCCAGGCGCCAAGAAAGCAAATACGAGAGGAGTGAACGGCACGGTCCGATCTATGTGTTGTCGGCGGCCCTTCCTCCACTGCACCAGATCCTCGTTGTGGGAGAATACCCTCCTGCCCTCAACCGTAGACTTAAGAGAACTTGGATGGTATAGCTTCCCATACTTGGTGCTGCTGTAAATTATCTGAAGGGGTTTGTCAAGTGTTTGTGCTTGCCCGAGGGATATACATCGTTTTCAACTTGCACCTTATGTGAATACTGATCTAATTCCATATTTCTTACCGTTCAGCGGCTACATAATATATGGCTGCGATACTGCCGTTCACGATTACCTAGTATTGACCCCCCCCTTTTTATGAAGGATATCAAACCTGTCATGACGGACACGCTTCCGTGGCTCCTGCCAAAGTTGTTAGCCCGTTCAATCCGGCACGGTTTGCACTGACCTCCGCTTACATATTGACGAACCTTGATGCCTGCCAGGATTGTACCGGATAGCGACAATCGATATTACCGACAAGGCCTGGACGATATCAGAGGACTTGGTCGACTTCAGTATCGATCTCAAAGATGCCAACTCGATCAGGCGGAAAGACCAGGGCGATTTTGTTCCCGCGCACTGAGGGCGTGGAAGCTGTGAGCTCAGGGTTAAGGGCAAGAATCGTCTTCCTTCCATTCATGATGTACAAGTCACGGCAATATAACCCGGACCCAGATCCATCCACATCATCATCATTCGATAGAATGGAGGCGATAGAGAATCGCCCCTGGCTGGTTGAGAGGAAGCGGTCTTCATCCGTGAAGCTGATCCAGCTAATACCGCCTGGACACGGGATTTCTTTCAACTTCTGTATTGTTGCTGTATTCCATATGGTGATTTTCCTGTCTGCGGAGGCAATCAGCTCTCCATTTGCCGAAAAAGCTAAACGCGAGAATGATCCCTCATCCTTCAAGGTGTGTATGATAGTTCCCGCGGAGGTATACACCCTAATATTTCCAATCGTGGAGACAGCGATTGTGCTGCCGTTGGGCGAAATGACTACATCCATAGGCTCCCAGGGTGTTCTCATATCCACCTTGAACTCGCGGAAAGCTTGGTTCTTTGCCAGATCCCATAAGGTTATCTGTACATAGAGCCCACGTTCGCCTATTTTTTTCCACGCTAATGCAAGCAAGGTCTTGTCCCGTGATAAGTCGATACCTAGATATTCAGCATTTGAGAGCTGAATACTGGCCAGAAGTTGTCCGGTTGTTACATCCAAGAGTCGAATTTGCCCGTCATTCGAAAAAAGTATGAGCATTCTGCCGTCGGCAGAAAAGTGCGGACGACGCCGGATACCAGTAAAAGCTGGGGTTCCAAACTGAATCTCTGTATATTCTTCGGCATATGCTTTCCACAGTCTGACTCCATTTGAACTAGACCAGGCAACCGTATTCCCCTCCGGTGAAACTTCCACCGAAAAGACTGTACCATCGTCAGCACTCTGACTCTGTACCTCTCGTGCGGACACTTCCCAAATCGAGACACTCTCCAATCGACGTGATGCAATAAGCCTCCCATTGGGCGAAATAGCAATAGCTGTAACGTACGGGGATTTGTGTTTGATCTGAGCACACGTGGTCCGGATGTTCTTCCACACACCATCATCACCGTTGCCCATCATGCATGTCGCAACTGGGCCGGATTGATGAAAGAAGAATTCACAATTTCCGTAGGCACTTATATCCTCGAGAGGCCACTCAATCCCCTGTCTTTCTGTCTTCATGGTCATCCAGGTCCACCTGGAAACTGTCAGATCTTCGTGAGCAATAGCAACGGCCGCAGTGTCGGCCAAAAATACTGCTTGCAGAATACTATAACCAGTATTTATTTCATAATGCTCGTTGTTTTTCGAGTCCCATAATTTGACGTAGCCATCGGAGGATGCAGATAGCAAATGTCTTCCGTCACGGGAGAAGGACATGGATCTCATGTTAATACCATGGACAGCATAATAATTGTAAACAACTGAGCCTCGGTTTTGGTCGAAGACGTTGACATGCGATGTATTATCCACTATTGCAATGAATCGGCCATCGTCGGAAACAGCTAGATTAGTTTGCAACAACCGAAAAGCTGTGACACCATGTGAGAGCTTGGCTAAGATATTACCAGTTTGTCCGTTGGCTATAGTCATGGTGTTGTCGTCCAACAAACAGACAAGCTCCCTTCCATCGCCTGAGAACTGAATCCCAACAATCCTTTCCAATTGGGCTTCGAGATCCATCCATTTCCTGTCACACACATGCCATAGCCGAGCATTTCCATGTTCGAAGATCACTGCCAAGCTCGTACTGTTTGGAGAGAAGATAATTTTCAATGGGCTGGAATCGGCCCCATTGATCTCCAGGACGCACGTCCATGTGGCTGTCTCGAATAGCCAAATCTTGAATGAGCTGATCACTACTAATAGTTTATTGTCAGGAGAGAACTCCACTGAGCGGACCCATGCCAGTATGGGAAGGCTATGTGAATAAGCATCCCAGTCGCTTTGTGCCACCGAAAGCTGTGTTATCCAGGCCGGAATCTCCTTTCCGAACAAATTTCGGATGATGCTGTTTTGAGGGGCACATGTAAGAGCCGATATATAGATTTGTAGGGGCATCTTCTCAATGTGCATCCTGAAGTTTGATGTAAACTTCCTAGCATCAAAGAGGAACTTGCCCATTCTCTCGCTCATATTCATCTGGGTTCATCAATATACGTTGCCTTTTATGGGTAAGCAAAACACTTACTGATGTGAGAACCCTGAATATTTTGATTACGTGCGGCATCATTTCCATCAGACACATTGCCTCCAACCAGTGAGTAAAATGGGCTTGAAGAAAATCCAGAGTTCGAGCTTCGTCCGCGGACGATGCATCACCGCTACGCTCAAGATGCTCCACCCAATAGATACAGGCATATCGCACACTGTCCGGGAACCGCTTTTTATTCTCCGATGACTCCAGGTTTATCTGGGACAGCTCAATGCCAGGTTCCCGGAGGCAGCAGATATCGCGTCGCAGGTAGCGCGTCATCAAGTCCAAGCAATATGCGAAGACAACGTGATTCCGCTCTTTCTCCTCCAAGTAAAACAGGTCATTCTTGCATCTTGAATGATCAAGAAGGTAGTCTCGAAAGGACAGGTGGACAAGTTGGATATGTTGGTGTGAATCCTGTGGCACTTCAATGACCGAACGTAATTGCTCCAGAGCCCATTCTATGTCGTGAATGTTGCAGGGAATGAGGTGGCCTAAGTCTATCAGAGACATCGGCTGCGATAGGACTATGATACAGCCCACGACCTGTTTGAACAAACTTGACATCTCCGCATCATTGTCGGCTTCTCCGGTGAGAATGATTTCGAGAATTCTGGTATACATCTCATCGAGATTGTTACCCTTTGAGTTTCCATCGAATTTATTGCCCAGGATAGTTTCGAGTCGACGCTGAATGGTTTGCTCCGTAGCCCCACGCAAGAACCGGCAGACCGTGGTAGCATAAATGAACAGACCTTCGGTCTGGACGACGAGCTGTCTAAGAGACTGGGTGCCCGGCCAGTCTGCAGGCAGGCGGGGATGACTCTTTTTGATCGCAATCATCTCGTGTTTCACCAAGCGAGTGATGTCGTCTTCTCGATCATCGGTGTCGTTGACGAGTTTCACCTTCTCCAACGTCTGGTCGTGAATGTCCTTGGAGAGACTTCTGCTGTGGCGTTGCATGTCGGCTTCCGGTCGACTGGTGATAAGAACACGTATCCGCACCAAGTGAAGCTTTTGTATCTGACTCAACAGCCCTAATATCACCTCCACATCGTTTTCGCAGTTATTGGCCTTGACCTCGCATTCATCCAGGGCATCGATGACAACGATGACCGTGTCTCGAAGATCACTTTGGAGCATGGAAAGGGGCTCCCAAATCAGGTACCTCCACTGATCACGGAGTGTTCTTTGTTGGATATCATGATGATTGGAAATTGCGGCGCAAACAGACTCCTGGATCTCCGGGATCACTTCAACCAACTGACGAGCCAATGTCGGGAAGAGGTTCCGGGGGTCCTTACAATCCTGCTTTTTGTGATCGAAGAAGAAACTACCCCCAAGGCAAACATTGTCAGGGAGAGCACCGTGGTTCGTTAACGAGGTTCCATTCCGAAATGATGCGGCCGCAGTTCGGGCGATTGTAGACTTGCCGGTTCCTGCCATTCCCTGGAGCCACAGGATGGGCTTCTCTTCAGGGCCAATGCTCCAGTTTTGAATCTTCTCGAGAACAGCCACCTGCGTTCCTTCAAGACAGGTTCCTTTATCTTGGTCGTAGAATCCATAGGCTGCACCAGTCACACAGGTGATGGACTTGAGTAGCGTTTCGTTGCGGTGGATCTGGTTGACTGGTCAGTCTTGGCGAAAGGAGGGCTCTTTGCATGTCTCACATTCATATCCTGCTTGATTCCACAACTCAAAGACAGCGATTCGTCCATCTTTTCCTGCAGTGACGAAACTGTTTTATCAATATGCAGAATGGTCTTTTGCGACCATTCTGCCAACATAGTATGGATTGACCCGTCGGTCTGCTTGATCTTTGTGGTCATTCCAAGCCAATCATCGGCAGTCACCAGGTCTCTGATTCCCTGAAACAACCCCGACCGTGAGAATTGCCTGGCGAGTCGTATCTGATACTCTAGGACTTGCGTATATAGGGCAATGGTTTGCTCTCGAATGGAGCTACAAAAACTGTCGACGCTAGTCATGCTAAGTCTTAGTTAGCCGTAATTCTCTAGTCTCGACAGACAGGTATCACCTTTCACTTTGAACAGGTGGTACGATGAATACCTGGAGATGAGAGCCTTGGATGATTTGATATCGAATCAACAATCTGGAAATGAACTCGATACCATTTGCTGCTTCTTCGAGCTGGGTAAATGGCTTCAAGAGTAGCTTGTTTAAGAGTCAGTTGATGAGATCAAAATTCTGCAGGTTAATACTCACAGGAAGCACAACCAGGACACCTGCCCAAGCAAGAGAGGCATGAGGTTCCGCGCTAACTGCCTGCGATATGACATCCTTGACAGACAAAACAATCTGGACGATGCGCTGAACGTGATTCCCGATCGCACTGTGACGACATCTTCTGGGTATGACGAGCTGGCCATCCTCCAATCTTTGAAGAGCTTCGCGTACAAGCTGCTGATGCACTTGTTTATCTCCACTGCGATTTTTGTTGGACACTTCGGCCAGATCCTGCTCATACGCCGCAACCAGGCGCCCCTCCTTTTCTCGCAATTCCTCGAGGGCGACTTGCCATAGATTTTTCATCACCAACTCTTCTAACGTCTTCGTGGACTCCCTCAATGAAGCAGAGTTTGCTCTAGGAGTCTCAACGCGATCAGATGCGCTTCCTGGCCGACTAGGCACATGGCCATGATGAACTGGTTCAAGACAACTGGACCTTTCGCCCCCCGTCCTCTTCGGTATCTCATCATCGTCATAGTGCCGCGAGGAGAACTTCGTTCTCAACCGATCCTTTATCGACCTTTTCTCCTTGGAATCGCTGTGTTCCGGTGTTTCATGTTTTCTCTCTGAGCTGTCCTGGCCCCAGGCCCGAATACGTCTCATTGCGATTTGCTCGCCGCTTTCCACCGTTATTTTGTCTGATATACACGCTTTCGGCTGGTCGATCAGACAGAGTTTGGGATTGAGGGGTATTGAGAGGGGAACCAAGACGGTTTTGCTGTCTATGTGTGTGTGTGTGACGTGTCAGCTCCGCTTCTGATCCCTGTCCATCATGCACCTCGAATGGGTATAAGTCTATAGTGGTGTGGTAATTGGCCAGGCACGGGCGACCATTGCGGCTACTCGGCCAATGGAGATTTCCTCCTTCAGCATGCCTACTGCATCCTTCTTGAAAGGTGGCCGCGTTCTCCATCTATGAGAACTGAAGTACAAATGTATAACTACCAGCTTGAGGGGGCTGAGGTTACGACGCCTTCCCCGCCCCCCGAGAGGATCTCGTCACGTGATTAGATAAGCTCCTCTCGTTAACCAAGGCTACTTGAGGGTACTTCCAGTCCGAAAGTATCTATTTCAGAGTCTGCTATTCGGAAATAGTACTTCCTAGCTTACCTATTAAGGTTATCAGGATTAGTATATAGGCCAAGCTAACTCTGCCGGTAGACTTGAAATTTGCCGAGCAGCCGCAATGGGCTTCTGTAGCTAGAGTCAGGCTCTCCCCGCATGTTCTTCCCCGGCTTTCTACTCGGTGGTTCCCAGACTAAGCTCTATCGAGTAACTCAACCGAGGAGATTCGAAGATAAAAGTTGGAGGTTAGCGAGATCCCCACGCATCCAGTCTAAACCGTCAAATTGCGTGCAGTTACGTCCTCCACACCTCTCGGACCGCTCCCCCAACACGTGCATCGCGAGCCCAACCACCCTACGTCTGCATCATCCGTCTCGGCGACACTATCCAGAACATTGCCAATATTACCATCGCATTTGTGTTCAAACTCACCGCCTAGACGGGGTGCATCGCCGTCTTGGACCCGGCAAATTTGCCGTCCTTCCGAACAGTGATATGGTCAAGATCCCTGCGTGCGAGCGGACGGCCTGCATGCTGACGCATTTTGAGTTAGAAAACGGAACGTCATAGGAATTTGCGGATTATTATGTTACTAAGGTCGGACACAATATGGCGTTGAATTTGAGATAAAATCATTCCGCGGCGGCGGTGCCGTTGGATGTAGTCTGTTTCTTTAGATTGGGGATTGGCATGAGACGAAAAAGGAAGAGTTAAATTGGAAGATCAAGGAAGGCTTGTGTTGCGTATGCAGCAGGGGGATGAGTCTCGGTTGTTGTGCCTCCCGCTTGGCCAAGCTATCCAGAAGTTATAAGGCAGATTGTTAGCGTCTTGTTCTCTTTCTTATTCCGACCCGCACTGTAGGAGTTCTATTAGATGATTGATTATGTACAAAGGAGAGCAGTTGTGATGGGCGAGGCCGGACCTTTCTATGCATTTCCGAAAGCATGTCACCAGATCCCACTTTCCCTATTACAGATACATGATAACAATGGTGGGACAGAAGAAAAAGCATCGATGGTGGATGTGGCACACAACTAAGGAGTCTCAAGCTCCGATGGCCTTTTCGACCCATCCAATTCAGTGGGTGCTGGTCCGCCAAAGTGCTGTGAACTCGGTACGAGTAGCTGTTGGGTATAGATTTGCGCCGACTGGCTGGCGTTGGGCGCTGACAGACCAGCACGCCCTGCGGTTGCGCGCCTCCGCTCGAACAATGCCCATGCGATCGACGCCAGCGCAATCACCCCTAATGGTACTCCGACCCCGGCGCCAATGGCAGCGTCATGGCAAGAAGCGCCTTTCGTACATGATGCCGTCGAGCTGGCGAGTGATGATGTCTCATTCGACGAGCAGGACGTCGTCGTCGTCGTCGTCGTAGCATCGAGCGTCGATACGTTGGCCAGCATCGCGTAGCCAACCATTGCGTGCCCGGTCGGAACCTCAAAAGAGCTGGCATTGTCGGGACAGACGACTGACGACTCATTGTTGGCGACGGGCGTCCCGCAGCAGTAGGTTGATACTCCATTGTAGTACTTGAGGTTGATGATCGAACAGCCGCCGGTGGGGTTGTTGTCCTCTGAAACACGGTCAGTGTGATGCCCCATCAAAGAGCTTGGAGGCGTGGAGAGGAGAGAGGATTTCCCGCCCCTCGCCCCCTTGCTCGGGTTGACAACGCACGACAATATTGGGAACATCCGGTGCTCCACTGTGGATCGGTGCAGGCGCCTCTACTCAGGACGTATGGTTGATGGGTTACACTCAGGCAGAGCCCGTTGGAGAGGCAGAGATCGGTGCTTCCACAGCACGAAGTGTACTCGTCAGATGAGCAGGGTACGTTATCATCAGCTATCGCGCCTGAGGGGTAATAGCAAACGCGAGTGTCGTTAGTCATGGTGCCAGGGGTATTGTCATTCAACGGGCGCACGAAGAAGTTGAATGCAACGTTGCAACGGGTGGGAAAGGCTGGGTTCTCCTTTTATCATGGTGTGCTAACTCGATCGGCAAGGCTGAGCCGTCTGGCAGGATTTCCACTTGCGACTGGGCCAGGATTTAGCGCGATTGGGTCAGAAATTGTGGAATTGTGGTCTACGCTCAGACCCATTCAACGGCCGTGTTGCCAATCGTTATCTGTTATGA
The DNA here is from genome assembly GCF_003184825.1 of Aspergillus fijiensis CBS 313.89. NCBI lineage: Eukaryota > Fungi > Ascomycota > Eurotiomycetes > Eurotiales > Aspergillaceae > Aspergillus > Aspergillus fijiensis. The sequence continues at coordinate 564,696 of NW_024468982.1, forward strand.
GCTTGGACTAGATCAAAAATTTGCCTAGCTTAGAGATTGCTATAGTTGAGGAGGACTCTTGAGGGCTAGTCACAATAGATGTAACCCTAACCCAGCCAGAGCTGTGAAGATTTGAAAATCGAAGTCGGCGTGATATAGCCTCTAGCAGTCTAGCTAAGCAACCTTTAGCCTAGTTAAAGCTAGCACCACACTAAATACTGACCTAGCAGCCACTAATATGCACCTCACCGCCCTGTCGCACCATTTCCGAGAGGCTTGCCTCATGGCATGTTTGCTTGGTTGCAAGAAGCGGCAGGGTGTGGGGAATAATGGTGGGTCAGCTGAATTCCCTTGACGTGTCAACATTCAGGACTATATTATAGTCCAATCTCCGGATTCAGCTACAAAATCTATCTGTCGTCTTCAATCAAAAAAAGTCATACATGCATTAGAGCGTTTCGTCCCGCGTGCCTTGTGGCTGTGAGAGGAAACGTGTGTGTATTAATTAAGGTGTCTACAGCTATATAACTGGTTCTCTAAAAGATAATAAGATCTAAGATCACGTGATTCTAGATATCTGTTATATTCTTTATAAATAAGAAGGTCGCTACTAAGTTATATATAAAAAAAAAGATATAAGACTGCTCGCATTTCCGAAACAAAAAATAAATAAAATATAAATATATAAATATTAGATAAGATCTATTATACTAAACTATTTAATAAAATAAAAATAAATAAGATATTTAAAAGACTTTATAAAACCGTCGGTTGTTTAGTTTATTATATTAATATAAATAAACTTAATATTTTTAATATATACTTTATACTATATAAAGTACTATTTAATAAATATATATTTAGTTTTTATATAAAATTTAGAATTTTTAGCTAGAATAATAGCAGATTAATTATTAGCGCAAATTATAGTAGACTTAATTATTAATATAAATATAGTTTTAAAATATTAAATATCTAATTTAATAAATAGAAATTAAAGTTAAAAAATTTTTTAAATTATAACAGTTTAAATAATATATTTACTTTTAATAAAAAAATAATATAATAGCAGTCTGTTTCTTTAAACTTTAGAAAATAGATTTATTAGTAAGCTAAAAGATATAACCGAAAATTAATATAATATTAAAAATATAAAAATTAATTTAATTGGTATTATAGTAGCTAATAAAATAAGAATCTTTATATTTATAAAAAAAATAATAATATAATAAATCTATAAAATAGTATTAAATAAGATTTATAATTTAAATATATAATTTATTAGAATTTATTATAAAAAATAACAACTTACTAGTTATATATATAATATTAAAATATATATTAAATATAATTTATATTAAAGTATTATTATATTTCTAGTATAATTTAATATTATCCAGCTGGATAGTTTCTATATATTTAAATAAAAAGTTTTTATAGTTAAAAAATATAAAAAAAACTTTATATATTAATATACTAAAATATTTTAAACAGTTTTTAATATATAACTTTTATAAAAAATATATACTATTATTAGTTTATATAATATTAATATTAAAAAAATAAGAATAAAAACTGTTATTAATAAATTTAATAAGATTATTTAGTAGATTTTTAAAAATATTAATTATAAAAATATCTAATACTAAAAATAGAATATTATTAATATAAATAAATATATAAAGATTTTTTTTAATAAATATAAAATAGTCTGTATAAAAATATTTAAAGCTGTTTACAGTAAAAAAATTATAAAATATATTATACTATTTATATAATACTTATTTTAATTTATATAGTAATTTAATAAATATATTATATATATTATTTTCTTAAAAGTTTTCTAATAGTTTAATATATATTAATTCGCGTAGTTCGGTATTAAAAAAACTATAATAATATTAAGACTATATAATATCTAATTAAATATAATAGTAAAAATAAAAAAAATTTTAAAATTAATATTTTTTATAATAGTAGTATAAATCTTATATATTTAATAGTTTTTACTAGTATATTAGTAAAAGTTTTTAATAATAAAACAGGCTTTATATATATTATTATATTTAATTTTTTACATTTATTTAAAAGATAGAAGTCGGAATTTATAAAAATATAAAATAATATAAAAAATATTTTATTTAATCTATTATTATATTTTTTAATAGATAGTATTATATTATTTAAAAACTTTAATACAAGCTATAGTATTAGTATAACTAATAAAAATATAATTAATATCTTATAGTATTAATTTTTTTATAATAAAAAATTCTTTATAATATAAAAGTAGATTTATAGTCAGCTGTATAGCTGTAGTATTAAGAAATAAAATATAAATAAAATAATTATTAATTAAAAAATAAAATAAAATATTAATATAGAGATTCGGATTATTATTAATATTAATAATATAAAATTATAGTAATTTAAATAAAGTATAAAACAGTTTTTATATATAAATTAAATAATATAACAGTTTTTAAATTATAATTTTTATAAATAAAAATACTAAAAATAAGTTACCGGTAACTAGACAGTTTATAATTATTAATTTATTATTAAAAATATTATTTTTAATAATAGAAGATAGTATATTAGAAGTATTAAATAGTATATTATATATAATATTATTAGAAATATTTAATAAAAATAATATACTAGTTTATTTATATTTAACAAGCTAGTTAGAATCCGAGTTATTAATTTTTTATTTTAAAGCCGGAATATTAAAAAACTCTATTTATAATAATTTTTAGCTTTAAAAAAGTATAGTAAATAAAAACTAGTAATATATATTTTTTTAAATAGCTTTTTTTATATTTAAAATACTACTATATACAGAATCAAGATTATATAAAAAAATAGTTATAAATATTTAAGAAATTAGTTTTATATTAAAAATAATATTATATATATATATAATTTAACAGATCTTAATATTATATATTTTATAGACTAATTTAAAGTAGTTTATAAAATAGTCTTTTTATATATAATTTTTTAGTTTATTATAAATTTTTTTAAAAGTAAGATATTAATAGCAGTAGTTAAAAACTTTTTAATAAGTAATATTAGATTATATATTATATAAAGCTTTATATAATATTTTATTAATAAAATTATATATAAGCTGATTCTGAATATAATTTATAATAAAAATAATATAGTTTTAAAAATAATAAAATAATTAATTATTAGCTATAATAAAAATATAAAACTTGATAAGATATCTATTTTTAATTTTAATAATTAGATTAAAATTAGAATAATAATATAAAACCGGATTTTAAATAATATTCTATTTTTAGTAGTAAGTTATAAGTAGTTAATATTTTAGTATATTATTATTATAAATATACTTAATATTAATATTTAATTAATATTTAAAATAGTTTTATATTATAATAAATTTATTATAAATTTTGCTGTAGTTTTTTAAAAAAAAATCTAGTAGTAATAAAAAGTATAATTTATAAAAATAATAAAATAGTAGATACTAGTCTGGCTGTATATAAATAATAAACTATAAATATTAGTATATATAAGATTTTTAACTTGAAGTCTAAAATTATGTGGTTTAGTATATAATATTAGAAGTATCTAATCTTTTTTATATAAATATAATTTATAGAATATCGATAGAATATTCTTTTTAATATTTAGATTAATAATATATTTTAAAAAATTATAGATTTTATACTCGAAGGTATAAGCTGTATAGTAATAAATTAAATAAATTAAAATTAATAAAATAATTAATTTTTTAATTATATAAATAGTAAGATTAGTAGAAGATAAGTAAGTTAAAATATTATAATAATATAAATTATAAATAGTTTTATAATTTATTATATTATTAATATTTATAAAATATTATTTTTTATTTATAATAATATATTTAATTTGTTTACTATTTTTAATAAAATATATAATTTTTTTATTATTATATATAATTAAATATTTAAGCAAATAAGTTATTTATAAAAAATAAGATTATTTAATAAAACTAGAATAAACCAGTAATAATTAATATTAAGTATATTAATTAAATTATCTTTTTTATTTATAAGTTTAATAAAAATAGTACTGTAACTAATAATATAAAAGATTTTATTAGTAGCTGTTTTAGTCCAGTATATATAAAATATAAAAATCTAAAAATAATATTTAAAATAGTTTATATTCTTTATAGTTCTAAAGTTAAGTATTTATTTATTTATATAATTTAAATAAATATTTTTTTAGATTATAGCTGCTATATTAAAACAAACTAATATAATAAAAATATTAAATAAATTATAATTAATATTAATAATATTAATAATAAGTAGTTTAAATAGTAGTACTGTCTTCGCCAGTATAAATATTATATTAATATATATACTTATATTTTTTTTTATTAAGATTTAATAAATATTTACTTAAAAATAATTTTTATTATATTAATAAAAAATATAGAATATTAAGTTTTTATCTACAGTATTAAGTTTTTTATATTTAAACTAAATATTAAAATTTAACTATTTTTTATTATATTTACAGCTGTTATTATATTTATAATTATAGTTTTTATTTTAGTTTTAGTTATTATAATTATTACTGCTATAATTAAAAATATTAATAATTAAAATTTTATTAATAATAATATATATAGATAGCTGCGAGAATTAATTCTTTCGAATATATTTAAACTATATAAATTAAATATAAATTAATAAAAAAATAATAGTTTTTTTAAATATTATATATTAATTTATAATAAACAGTTAAAATATTATAATATTTTAAATTATTATAAAAAATTATAGAAGTTTAATTTAATTATTTATAATTTTAATACTATATAATTTATTAAAAGTATTTATAAACTTTGTTAGAAATATATTTTAATTAAAAAACTATTATAATATATAAATATTTACTTGTTATAAAAACAGATAGTAGTTATAAAACTAAAAATCTTATAAATTTTTTAAAAAAATCTATATATTTTAGTTATTATATTATAGTTTTAGAAATATACTGCAGGGCTGGACTTATATATAATATTAAAAATAATAAAAATTAAATAATTTAATTAATTTTATTTTTAAATATTTATAATATATATATTTAATAAAGTACAGTTTTTTTTTAGTTTTAGTAATATTGTATTAAATATCTGTATATATAAACAGATTTCTATTTTTTATTACTTAAACTATAAGAATTTATATAATTTAGTTTTTATTTTCTGAATAAAAAACAGGTTTTTTAAAACTAATATAGTTATCTTAAAATAATTTTTAAATATTTAGATTTTTAGATCTAAAATAGTTATTTAGATTATATTACTATATCAGCTAGTTAAACTAATTTTTTAACTTTAGTATAACTTTAAAAATATTAATATTAAATAAATCTTTTAATAATATTATAATATAATATATAGCCACGCCGCTCGTGTAGTAGAAGTATATAGTTAATTAATTTAATAAATTAATAAATATTAGATTTAGTTATTAAGCCGGCTAGAATACTTCGAAGACTTTTCTATCTTTTTAAATATAGAAGTTGCTAAATAAAGATGTAAAAAGCTGTTAATATTATAAATATCGGTATATAAAAAAAGATTTTTATAAAAAAAATAAAAGAGAATAAATTTAATAAGAAATATAACTACAAGAGCTTATAACCTGTAAGAGAAAATATATATATATTAATTAAGATATTTACAGCTATGTGGCTGGTTCTTTAAGAGATAGTAAGATCCGAGATTACGTGACCCCAGATATCTGTCACAGTGGCGATTAATGCAAATGGCAAGTAACGATAAGTCGACATCCATAGACTCTTAGGGCATATGGCTCCGACTTCCACACCCGCAAGCTTACCGTATGCGCCGACCAATCCTGTTTGGGCAATTAACACCGGGCCCAGCGATCCTACAATCGTGCCTCAGACTGTTGCAGACTGCTTGTCGTAGACTTAATACATAGATGTGACATACACATACAGGATGATGGAGAAAACATACTAACATTGAGAAATGGATCTTTCTGTACGAGTTCGCATATATCTAATCATGAATAAGTTTTGATCCCGCCACAACTCGCATTGTCACGACTTTCAGCAGTACATGCTGAAAGAACCTGTTACTGGATATTAGCCTCCAGGGCTATCTTTATCTGGTGGACACACGAAAAACCCAAGGAGGGCTGGATTTTGGTGTACGGCCCACAAGGCATCATCCGGTCGCAGCGAACCCTACGCCGACGGCAATGCTCACATGACAAGGTGGGGCGCCGGCGCTCGGTAGAAATAGAAGCCTTATTACGGCTGTCCACTTTCCCTCAATAGGCACGGCTTTTCTTTCGCCTTCATAGGGGGCCATCGGTGCAATGGGGGTCAGAGTACAGCCAGGGGCACTGATTGCGGGGTTCCCGCCCCGGCATGTCGCCAATCTCCAGAAGGTTCCGGCCAAGACTCGATATATTCGGACTTCGCTGTATTAGCCGTGTTCACTGTATCGGGTCTTGAGCAAGTTCAACCCAACAGGCACAGCGATCATAATAAAAGGTTTATGTCAATCGTCCCCCGGATATCTCTTTATGTTATTTTCCAGTATCATGATTCACTTTTTCTCAACAAATCCACATTTTCTTTCCCGCCTCATACCAGTCCTCCTCCCCAATACTGTACTGTAAATAGGGCCGAAGCCGGAACCCCCTCGAAAATAACCTTCAGGCTTGACCTGCATAAATCACCGTAACGAAAGCAACCAGAAACATGACTTGTCTGAACGTCCTCATCAGCGACACCGGCATTGCCGGCAACGCCCTCGCCTACTACAGGGGCATCTAAGGCGTGAAACAATCAAAGGATAGGAACTGCTGCGGTATAATGATCTCAAAGAATCACGATGAACTTGGCAATAGTTGCAAATCGGGTCACGGACAAAGATGAGTGGCCGTTCAGGTGAGCTATAGTGGGGACGTTGCTGCATTGTGACCGAAAGTTACTGGGTTCATGCTTTTATTTGCATTGCAACATATCCATTTCCTTGCAACTTCCCACTATCTACCAGTAGGTGCAGACAGCTGTCGGAAGATGCATGAATTTCAGTTAATTCCATTACATTCCAGTCCTCCCAAAAGATAGGCTTATTGGATCCAGAGATATGTTATTTGGCGGAGGCTTTCGTCTCGTCGCTCGTACACTAGGTAGCTTGTGGGCCACAACCGCAATATTAGTAGTTGACCGAGGGAAAATACGAAGATTGTACGAACAGGACCGAAGAGATCATACTCACAAGGTCACGTCCCAAGCACAGGCAGTCTATTCTAGATCCAAGTCTACGAGACTACGGGGTGTCTGATGGTGGGCCAAGAAAACGCCCAGCGGCCACAGAAATCTTCTTTACATTTGTTCCCAGAGAAGGATGTACAGTGAGTACTCCTCTTGGTACGGACTAACTTCCAAGTCCAAACTCTACGACATGAACGTGACACTCCAAGAAACATCCTACTTAAATGGCGTTGAATCATAGTGGGTCAAGATTGAAATGAAATCTGTTCTCCAAAGTACGTCATCGAATACCAACCACGATGCATGTTCGTTGGGCCTCATTTCTTCTGGCTGCTATTCCTACCGCAGCCCCCTGGCCGGTTGATCATTGTGAACACAATTGTGTCGTCTGGGTGAAATCAACTGTGGGCGGAGCGGACACTCAGTTTCGTGTCCATAATGGTCCTTGCGATATAACAAATTGGTTTCTGCATTGCGCGATTTATGACACGCAGAACAAAAAGCAATCATGCGGCTACTGGGGCTTCTTCATCCCCTGTTATGCTCAATGCATGTGACTGGTAGAGTCCCCCTTCTGCAGTATCCTAGTAATAGAATGTTGCTCACAGGTGGACAGAACAGCACTGTAGGAGTTAGTTCAAGATTTAGTGAGGGTGGAATGTATTGACTGAAACAGGTGTTGATCATTCCAGACTATGGCTGGGGTTATGCACTATAGTTGTGCTGTGGATGACAACAGACAAAGGCGGGGGGTAATGAGATCTGCGTTCCCTATCTTCTCCGCTTTTGATCAAGTGTGTGATGACAGTGCGATGATACGCGAATTGAGTGCTGGCTTCCAAAAGGGTAGGCTAATTTACTGGCGGGCTACTTGACCGCTGCTACACTAGGCACACCAAAAGCAATAAAAGGGTCCACATAGCTAATGCAATAGTCGGACGGACGTTTAAAGCTGACCAACCTGTTCAGTAACATCCCGCCCAAAGCTGTGGCCGATAAGAAGTAACGGTCTAATGAGCTCCTGGTCATTATAATGATCAGTAAAGCCGGGGCAAAACATGATGCACACAGGCTTACGTCGCCGCGTTGTTCCTTAAACTATCCCAGATGTTGAAAAATCTTTGTCTGGGGGCATCGACCAGCCATCTTGAGTCGTATTTGAAAGTCATAACTCGGCAAGAGACTTGAGCAGATGACAGCGAGGTTGGAAGTAACTTTTTCAACCAGTCGAAATGCTTTTGTGGGAACAGACATGTCGCTACGAGATTCAAACGTAAAATTTGTTGTCTTGGTAGACCGTGTTGACTTGAGCACATGAATCAATTGGGATAGGAGCAATACGCCCGGCAAGCGGGATCTTCCATTGAAGAATCTAAGGACGGCTTTCTGCCCTGTAAGCTGCTAACGATAGGGGTGGGTAACTACAGGTGCTCACCTTCAGCATTGGGTGATCATGTCGGTAAACCTGGAGCTCTATCGGCTGATCTCCTGTCCGGTCCATGTCGACGTTATCATCAATTGCTGCAGGGGGAAAAAACCCATTCGAATGGACGTATTAGTCAGACATATAGCCTATGGCTGTCATATATCCACGCACACTCTCATTGGCTTTGTCGGGAGAATAACTACAAAGCCACAGTTCTGCGTCTTAGTGAATACCTAATAGGTAGATAAAAAGTGGTCTCACCAATTACGCTTCAACGCTCAACTGTCCTGCTCTCTTTGACTCAGTATATGTTTGTTCTTATTTCTCTTTCTTACCAATTTAGACACCACAATACTGGAGGCGATAATATACTACAGCGGGAACCAATTCACAGTAGCTTATACACCCAGCATATTAAAAAATTAAGTAGCGGTAATTGCATAAATACAAGCCGAATTGTTATTATTCTACAAACCTCTCTCGGCGCGTTAATTCTTATTGTACTGTGCATAGTATAAGTTATTCTCCTTCCGGCCGTATCTTTTACTCGAGGGCAATGCATGCTACGCGTTAATTATCGGTGTGATCTCGCACAACCATCACAACCCTTGTTCAATTAATATATTATATAAAAGCTAACGTAACAAGCCTTATATTCATGATCTGTCGCCGGAGGGAGATCATGCACGACAGAAAGACGTTACAAACCGCTTGGACGTCCTCTTACCTACAAACACCTTCGAGCAATGGTGGCCTGCTACAAAGGCCGAAATAAAGTTGTCTGAGGCTACTGGCGAGTATTTTGTCCAGAGCCATCTTTTACCCCCCTCCGCCCCCACACCCCTAGAATCTCGGTACGCGGCGATGCTAATGCTTTCTTCAGTGTTGTGTGTTTAGAGCAGGTAGACCGCACGGATAGGATCCATGAGCTGCAGTGTCTGCATGTCTTCCATCGAAAGTGTTTTGAGGGGATGGTACATTCGCGGGCATTATAACTGTCCATTGTATAACCAGCCGTATTTTATGGAGGATAGTGTATGCACTGGAAAACGAGAAAAGGTTGATAGTAAGGATAATTAATAACCTGTTGGGATTACGTATGTACCAATACTAAAGCCCGGATGTCGATAGAAGAGCAATAAAATGTATAACCAGCACAGCCAGTCAGACATCGTAGTGGTGTATTTACTCTTAGTCCCAGTGATTACGCTAGCAGGGGCAATCTTTAAAAAAAAAGATTTGGAACTGTTATTAAAATTCACAACAACAAGTCACTGATCTGAGTAATCCATGGCCGAAGAGTTCCTGGTTGAGGTCACATTAACGGGTGCCGGATGTATGGAAAAGGTTCACCATCGGCTATATGAACCATCGCCACAACATTTGTGTGGATGCACCAACAACCTCTTCGACGTCATCGGCTGCAGCGCAGCTTATAAGTAACGAACTCGCGATATACAAGCCCCCCTAGTTTCATTCATACGAAGGCAATTAGATTCGATTTTATTTTTCCGATCCAGCGCAGTTGCCAACGACCACAATGCCCGCCAAAGTATTCCTCACCGGCGCCACGGGCTACATCGGCGGCGACGCCTTGTACCAAATCCACCAGGAACATCCCGATTTCGAGTACGCGCTCCTGATCCGCTCCGAAGCCAAGGCCAAGAAAGTGCAGGTCGCGTACCCCAAAGCCCGGATTGTCATCGGCGGCAATGACGATCTCGAACTACTGGCGCGTGAAGCCGCCTGGGCGGATATCGTCATCCGTACGTCTTTCCTACCGTTCTTTTCGTTGGCTGAAATGCCCTCTTCATACCTTCACCGACAGCAGTGCTAAGCCAGCGACAGACACGGCGGATTCATCCGACCACGCCGACGCGGCGACGGCCATCGCCAAGGGCCTGATCCAGGGCCACTCCGCCTCACGACCAGGATTCTGGCTCCACACCGGTGGCGCGGGGATTCTGACGTACTTTGATTCGGAGGTGAAGAAGACGTTCGGCGAGCACGACGATAAAGTCTTCAATGACTGGGGGGGCGTCGACGAGCTGGTGAACCTCCCCGCCGCGGCATTCCACCGCAATGTGGACGAGATCGTGCTGGAAACGGGCACCAAACATGCCGCTTCGGTCAAAACGGCGCTCCTCTGCCCGCCCACGATCTATGGTCCAGGTCGGGGGCCGGTCTCCAGTCGCGGACGACAGGTGTACGAGCTTGCGGCGTTTATTTTGAAAGAGCAGTACTGTCCTTACATTGGGAAGGGGCTTTCGCGGTGGAATAATGTGCATGTGCATGATTTGAGTCGGGTGTTTGGGCTGCTCGTGCAGGCTGCGTTGGATCCATCCTGCCAACATGATGAGGAGGTCTGGGGCGCGCGTGGGTACTATCTCACGGAGAATGGGGAGCATGTTTGGGGTGAATTGTCGGCGGCCGTTGGAGAAGAGGCGTTTAAACAGAAGTACATTAAGGGGGGCCGGCCGGAGCTGAGGGCCTGGTCGATTGATGAGGCTGTAAAGTCGTCGGCTGGGTTTGAGGCGGCGAGTTGGGGGATGAACTCGCGGGGGTCCGCTGTGCGAGCGAAGAAGGTTCTGGGTTGGAAGCCACAGGGAAGAAGTTTGAGCGAGGAGGTGCCGGATATTGTTCGATCTGAGGCGACGAGGATGGGGCTGTAAGTCATTACTCAGTGACTCAATGAAAGACAGCCTTTAGACAGAATACTTTTGTTGTGGTGTGTTGTGTTGATTTTGTCTATCTTCTAGTAGGACATCTCGAGGGATCATATCTAGTGGTAGTGAAGATAAAGTGTGAATGCGTCTAGTCCAGCAGCGCGTTATACTAGATATGGAGTACCGAGAGAGAGAGAGAGGTAACTGCAGCTATGGAGTACTCAGGCATCAGGCAAAAACAACTCCGGCGGTAAATCGAACAAACTCTCTAGCATGGGATTCCCGTGCCAAAGATCATCCCCTAGTAAAGACGCATTGGAAATGCCCGTCTCATTTGCGGTCACAGCGTTCATGCCGCCCGCTGCCTCCGCCACACCGACAGCACTCTCGCCTGTCGCCGCCGGCTGCTCCAAACACCGACTCGACAGGTTCTCAAACAGCTGCAGAATAAACGTCCCACAATCCCAAAACTCACTCACTGTCTTTAGCACCATCTGGCAGGAGTTGTGCGCCGTCCGACCCAGCCGCGCAACCATTTTATTCGAGCTCCGCATCCGCTCATAGAACGCCGCCTGCGCGAGGAAGATACCATGGTAGAGCTCATGCGGCACGCTCAGTAACGCCCCTTTGGTTACGAGCATGCACATGACAGTGGTGATATGATCTGCGGCCGTGTCGATGATGTCGTCGACCTCGCGCTGATCGCGACGACGGGGATCCTCTCCGCGCATATGGCCAAGATAGATTAAGATGAGGTGGTGGTTGTATTGGACCGACAAGGCCATGGAGAACGGGTTTGCGGGATCTGGGACCTGGTCGTCCCAGGTTAAAGTCGGGACGAGATGGGCTTTCCACCAGGTGAGCTTTCCGAAGAGGCTGGAAGACGATACGGGCTGTCGGCCGGGGTAGAAGCGGCTGCTAATAATCTCTCGCATGAGCCGGGACAGCTTGGCGGTCTCGATTTGGTATTGGGCGTATCGCTGTGCCAAGGAGTCATGCAAGAAGTCCGGGGTCATGGCATCGTGCGCGAAGTCCTCGATGGTTAGTAGGTCTGCGTCGGCTTGGTCGAGGTCAATGCGGAATGGACGTCCGACGAGGGTGCCGCAGATGCTGTCACGGGCGACCAGCGCCCACCATAATCGTCGCATGAGGCTTTTGTCTTGGGGTTGCATGTTGGGCACGGCGAGAGTGGAGCGGTGGATTCCCATCGCCTCGGCAATGGTCACTGCCGTGCTGATCCAGGAGTAAAAGTTCCAGTAGGTGTTCGGGCCGCCGCCGTAGAAGGACAGAAGGAATGTGCTCTGCAGGAGGGTGATCTTGTTGGTTTCGTAGCCCATGTCGAAGAGCGCTTTGGCTTTCTTGTAGAAGAACAGACGCGCCTCGGGTCGGGTCTGGAAGCCGAGAAGAGTCACGGCGGACGAGGGCGCGAAGGTCACCGCCATAAAGCTGATGGCGTACATGAGAAGTAACGACAGCTGGTCGTTCTTGTACTGGTAGATCAGTTCCTGGCGATTGACGATCGGGTAGAGCGGGTAGACGTGGTCCAGGAAGACCGACATTAGGGCGTTCAGATGGGCCTTGCCCGGCCGATTGAACACGCCCTTGGCCCGGAGATATTCGAGGTCCTCCGGGAGCATATGTGTCGGTGCTGACGGAGCGGGGGAATCTCCTTGGGTTGTCGGGAAAGGAGGGCCGAGGTGGTGTAATCTCGGCTGCCTGCCGTCCTTGAGGCCACTCAAGACGATGGTGAGGGGGAAGGACTCGCCGAGGTACGTAATCGAGCATTTGTCGATCCAGTCCCGTGCGTTCTCGCGGTTGTTCAAGAAGTGGTCAAACATGGCAGACCACGAGATCTGTTGGTAGGAGGAGGCGTCGCCTGGCGTCGCCGATGGAACCGGGGTCTGAGGAGGCTCACTCGCTGTAAGCCTGCTCTGAGCCTGATTGCTGGAGGCTTCGATGCCGGGCTGATGACGGGCATGGCCGATGCTTCCTGAACTTAACGTGGCCAAGTCCGGCGCAGAGGAACCGGTTGCGAAAGGGGCAGCAGCATCGGATCCAGGGGGAAGTCTTCCTCCAGGATCGTCAGCCCGCGTCGGATAATTGTCGACAGCAACCGGGACCCTCCGGCGTGTCTCATCGCTGCGGAATCTTTTCTGACGCAGGGCGCTCCGGGCGTACGTCCCACGTTTCGTTTCCCGGAGCACACAATCCGCGTGGCGACCTCGCACGCAGGGAGTGCACGGCATCTGGTGCATGGCGTCACATTTGATCCGTTTCTCATGGCAATGCGTACATGCCTTTCCGGCTCGCCTGCGCGATCTGGTGGCGTCTGCCATTGCTCCTGTCGGCAATACCAGCGCCGATATATGCTCGATGTCATGTTGAGTGCAGCGGAAGGACGGGTAGTTACGGACGGGGTGATGAGTCAGCCATATAAGCGGTGCCAAGCATATAACCGGAACCAAGACCTCTTCGGCTCCTCCTTATACCCGATGTATCGTCACACCATTTGCTGATGGGCAATTTGCCATGTCACCACACGCACTAAAAAATCGCCTGGAACAGCCTAGGGAGAAATCTATCCAGCAGGACCTGGTCGAGATAATGGATAAGAATTACTGAGGCGATCCCAGCCCAATGGACGCCATGTGGATAGAAATTATCTTGGTTCCACCCCATTTTGCCTATGTCCCTTACCCACCAGGAAGATAGAAGGTCGATTCTGCCTAATGCGTTGGTCTGGCCTCAGTACCAGGAACCTTTGCCATTTTATAAGAAACAGGCCCCGTGCAGGTTGATAAGCTGACAGTACAAACCAGGAGAGCCTCTCCAAGCGTCTGACTCAACGACCGAGTTTCATTCGTGGCGATCAAGCATGATTCCTCCGGTGGAAGCTGCAGACTGGCAAGCTGGTAAGCCGATGACTACCCTTTGGTTTCTTTCTAGCCCAGACTGATGTTGTTTACCAGGCAAAGGCGTAACTCATGAACCGCCGGTGGAGGCATTCCCCATGGTCGGGGGCGGGACAGACACGACCAGTGCGTCAGAGGGGTGTCCAGAAGCCCAGCATCCTGCAGCTCTGGACGTCGAAAATGCTCCCGAGCGGCATACAGAAGAGACTGTAGTGCTTCCTCGTCTCCCACAGGGCGTTCCTCCCGAGCTCAGTGGCTTCACGGGCGAGTTAATATTCATCCTTCTCTGCTCCATGGGCCTGTTCCTCTTCGGCCTCTTCCTCGGAAACGTCATTATCAACCAGGCCGTATTCCCTCACGCGCTCGGGGTGAGCGAAAGCAATACGCCATGGTTGATCGGTTCCTTCCTGCTGGCGAATGGCATCGCCGTGATTGTCTCTGGGTCGCTGGCGGACCTGTCGAACCCGAAGCTTCTCATGGTTCTGGGCTTCGGCTGGCTGGTCATTTGGAATATCGTCGGGGTATTTAGCATCCGTCCCTCACTGCCAGTCCTCTTTTTCGTGGTCCGGGCCATGCAGGGGCTCGCCATTGGCGTCCTGCAGTCGACATCGATGAGTCTACTGGGGCGGGTGTACTCGCCTGGGATTCGGAAAACGAGGGTATTTTCAGTCATGTCCGCAATGACGCCCGTAGGTTTCCTCGTCGGCTGTCTGCAAGGCGGAGCGCTCACAGTACACCTGCCCTGGATCTTCGGGAGTAACGCCATAGCTTCCTTCATCTTCGCAGTGGCCTCCTTCTACGGTATCCCTTCGTTTGCCCCGAAGGCTGGTTCCTCCGGTGACCAACTATCTCTCAAACACTTCGACGCCCTCGGCGCCGTTCTCGCTGCCCTGGGCTGCGGGCTAATCATCCTCGGGCTAACGCAAGGCGTCCCCAGTGGCTGGAGCCCATACACTTACTCCCTCATCATCGTGGGAGCGGTCTTTCTAGTTCTATTCTACTTCGCGGAACGACGCGCATCGCGACCCCTCGTCGATAACCGTCTCTGGACGACCCCCGGATTTCTCCCCCTCGCGATCTCCTATTTTCTCGGATACGGGGCATATGTCGGGGGATGGATGTTCTTCGCCGTGCGATTTCTCCTCACAATCCAGGGCCATGCACCAATCACCGTGGCTCTCTTCTTCATTCCTAATATGGTCTGCGGCATCCTTGCCACCTACATCGTGTCGAAAACGCTTCATCTCGTCCCGGGACACTGGATCCTTATCGCCGGGATGGTCGCCACTACCATGGGTCCGGTCTTCTTCATACCCCAAACGCCGAATACCATCTACTGGGCGCTGTCGATGCCAGGGATTGCCCTCGTGACCTTCGGACCGGACCTGACATTCGCAGCTGCGTCCATCTTCATCACGTCGAACGTCCCCCGCTCGTTCCAGGGCTCGGCCGGGAGTCTCCTGGTGACGATTCAGAACCTGTCTGCGGCCATTGTAACGGCCATTGGAGATACGATCGGGAAGGAAGTCACCCAAGCAGGCGGCGACGGTTATAGTCTGGACTTGGGTGCTTTACGCGCGATTTGGTGGTTTAGTTTCGCAATCTCGCTGGCGGCGGCGGGGGTTTGTGTGGGGTTTGTACGCATCCCGAGGAGCGAGGAGAAGGACCACGTCGAGTGATTTTCGAGGTGTTTGGAGACGGGGGACTATGAGGATTGCTCGTGGTTCTAACATTGGCGTCTTGTGGTTATTTTTACACGCCAAGTTGAACGTAAGTGTATGGATCTTCGGCGGAAAGGTTGGTATAGAATAGAAGGATATAGATGCTTCTGTGCGGCTTGATTATATATCCAATCAGGAAAGGATTCACCAGCAACAGAGATGTGGTATTTCAACTGGTGATACCGCGTGGAGAATTGAGTCTTTACGTGATTGACAAGAGTTGCTCGAGCTCTCTTTTTGTCTTAGTCTTTTTTTATTTATAAACCAGTAACTAAGAAAAGGCTTATATTCTACTCGGCCGCATTCAATATGTGGCTTAAATACAACTAAGCGGACGGAAAGCCCTGTTTTCCACACCCTGTGGTCGTATGTGATGATTCCCGGCAGGAGGCCATCTATACGTCTGTGGAAGTGCACAGACGGGGGAGTAGAATGTTGCCGGATCTGTCTCATTGTTCTTTCCTCCTTTAGTATTGATAAGTTGTGACACTTGCGAAAGAGGTGGAAGATGCTTGGATTCTGACTATCTTGGGCCATCTGCGAGGAACTAGCTAAGGCCACCGGTGGGCGGTGAGCAGCAGCCTGGGCGAGGCCGCAGGACCGCCGTCGATAAGCTTTATTATCACTGTCCATTATTCGAGTATATCGGCTAATATTCTTGAAAAGGACTTTCTGATGGCTCCAATGCATGAACCGGAACGAATAGCAGGTATATTCAGCTACTCGAGAGGGAATGGTATGGAGGGAGGAGTGGAAGGCAGGGGTGACAAAGTCGGAGGCTGACGAAGCTCGACGAGGGCACGAAGCCGGCAGTAACAGTCGAAGAAAAGCTCTGCAGGGCCGTGGTCTTGGAGTTGGAGACGGCAAGAACGACGCAGCGCTCGTTGATCAAGAAGGTCAGACGTCCGTGGACATCCGGGGAGACGGCCATGCCGAGGGCGGTGGCCCAGAGACTAGCCTCAGGGGCGTAGCGGGGGCGCGTGGCCGGATCGGTCTGGGCGATGCTGGTGTTGAGGTCGCGCAGGAGGACGGCGATGGTGTCGGGATGCCAAGGGAGGCTGGGATCTGCCAGCGTTCGCAGGAGGGTCATGGAGAGCTGGCAGGGGCGGAGGAAGGAGGTCTCGCTGCTGCTCCAGGTTTACTCCCCGGTCGTGGTGAACTCGACGGTCGGGGAGCCGTTGTCGAGTAGCGTCCAGAGGTTGGAAGACTCGCTGGGTTGCACGAGGGCGTGGAAGAGGTCCTGGATGTGCTCGAGGACGCGCAATAGCTGCGATTGTAGGGTGGGATTGATTCTCGAGCCGCCCCGGCGCAGTCGGGCGAGAGCGAGGCTCGGGAGGCTGTCGGGTAGGGCTTCAGCCGGGCTGACGGGCGCCGGCAGCGCGGAGTCGGTCTGGCCGAAGACGACCATGGGAAGAACCATGTTCATCTCAATCATCTCGGCCAGAATGCCGTCGAATCCTAGTTGCTTGAGTCCCCCTCGCAGTGCTACCATTCGGAGGAGGCCCTGTCGGTGGGCTTCGGTCGCATCCGGGTCTTTTTCAATGGACTAGATATCGACGGGCACTTGAGCGACGGTGTCACGATGCAAAATGGGGATGGGGCCGGTCAACCGAAAACGTACCCCACTTATTACCAGAAGAAGCACAGAGGCTATCGTCGCATCGTCCATTAGGCCCCCATGGACCAGGCGACGGTTCAACAGTCGAATCGTATTGGTCTGATGGTACAGGGTAGCGTAGTTTGTGGTGGTGCCTTGCGTCCCACGCATAGCGTCCATCTCGGCCGAGGCCGTGTAAAGTGTCGCGTGGAACAAACAGGGATCGGTAAGAGCATGGCGAATCCACGAAGATCGCAGATGATAAGCAATGCTGTTTACTTCGACCTGCAGGGCGGCTAGCCCCGTCTGCTCCTGAACTAGAGCCAAAGCATAAGCTCACTGTAGCTGCCGGTGCAGGGTCTCTTATCTCACTTACAAAATCGAATGGGGCCCGGGATGTAGGGCTTAGGTTCAATGGGATACGAAGGTTGAAGGTCCAAATCTCGAACCATTGACGCTGACGAGGAGAGATGCGGCGAATTTAGGCGTTGTATTCGAACTAGGTCATCGTAGTTGCAGCACGCATCTAGCCTACAAAGGTTGCCAGTGCGGGCATGGGTGACACGGTCGTGAGGATGAAGCACCGGGCTAGTCGGCGATTTACCTTTCGCAACGGCCACAGGAGGGGTGGGTCTTGTCGCAGGATTTCTTGTGCAGCCGGCATCTGCGACATGACTTGCGACCGCGGAACAAGAATACCTCAACGGGGACTTGTGACGAATGAAAGACAGCTATGGGGACGGCGTGCAGCAGTTTTTCATGCCGGATGGGCACAATAATGCCGTAGACCACATTGCCTCCGTACAGGCACTGTTGGGACGATCTGAGAATCCGACAAATTTATCCATTTTAGTTTCCTTTTAGATATAAGACTTTTTCCCCCTCCAGATTTACAATCCTCTTACTTCTTGCATCGCGAGCATGCAGGCATCAGTCAGTCGCATTTCCGTTTCTTGATCCGGCAAGAGAAGCACGACTCGGCTGTATAATCATGATCAGGGGTTGACATGGTCACGTGGAAGGGTTTCGAGTTCTCTCCATCCGTGTTCAAAAGGTCTGCATGCGGGGAGAAAGCGTCCAACTTATATTACCACACTAAGTGATCAGATACGATTCCCATAATTGGTTAGACAAACGATCCTAGGCCAAGACTCCCATTTGCCATTTACCTTACTAAGTACTGTACAGTACGGATACTATAGTCCTTTAAACTGCCTAGTTCCCGGCCAAATCCCCCAGCCGTTCCCATCTCAGTCTCATAGATATTCATTTGGGACGAACATGAAAACAGAAACCAAAACGCAGACAATCGCTAAACTAGCTGAAGTAAACCAAAGAACCACGAAGCAGCAAAGTCAAGCGGAGGAGATCCCCGGCTTATCCCGCACATGCTCCGCCTGATCCAGAGCCGCCTGCTCGACCACCCACCGCGCCACGTCGCACCGATTGACCCCTAACCTAACGCCCAGTCACCCACATAATCATCACCACCAACTCAGGCCCTTGATCCTTCAGGAACCCGACCCGAAACAATGTCCACTCCAAATCTTGGGCGTCCTCGTCAAACGCCCGCAACATCTCGATGAGATTCCGCCATGCGCTGCGCCCCAGGACCCGGAGCATTCCCACCAGCACGCTGCACGGGAGGCTGAACCGACCCTGCGCGTGGGGGACGCTGAAAGTGCTCAGCGCGAGGATGCGGGAGACATGCAATTCGCGCATCAGCCGGAAGACGCGCCGGTAGAAGTCTGGAAACGGGGTATCTTTTATCGTCATTCCGGACGGGCCCAGTACGGAGACGATGACAGTTTGGCCCTGGATTGCGCGGTAGAGTTGGGCTTCATCTTGTAGCGTGCCTTCTAGTGCCTGTGTGCTCCGCATAAAGTCATTTGATTAGCCTCGATTCTCTGTAAGCTAGCTGGATTTTCCAACGCAGGAAAAGCGAGTAGGGCAAAGGCGGGAAAGGGAAGAATGGAAAGAACGTGGTTTCCTTACTATAATCTCAGCGTTCTAGGCGTGGATTGACAGAATCCGACGGCCATAGATGGTAACTTTCCACCCGGTCCGGAGGGCCTCGGCCACAATCTGTTGGCCCGTGGGGGCTCGACGCACCGAACACCAGCAGCGATCTTGGGTGCGGTGACATCTTCTGCACAGTAGCAAAAATGAAGAATGTCTAATGTGTATGTTATCAACTTTAAGTACGATACATCGCCATGATGTGCCGCGTTCTGTCCCTATTTATGTCTGGTTTTCTTTCCCCTTCATGCGCTTCCCATCGGGTAGCCCTAATCGGCAAAAGCCCGCTAGCCCCGAACGCAAGAGCATCGTCACGGTCTTGGCATCTACATACGGTGCAGTGAGTGCACTAGCTGTTGTTCGATTCTTCTTTACTTCGTTTTTCTTTTGCTGGCAAAGTTGGGATCAAGAGTGGAATATGAAATGACACTTGCTATTGACACTTACGGTATATCTGATTTGTTCTACCTATGGTAGATGATATCCAGAAAGAGGGGAGATGAATGTATTATGTATTTGTTCTTCCCAGGCGTGAAATATATTTCGAAACGGTCGAAGCTAAAATGACAATTGGTAAATTCTAGATACTAGAATCGTGTAAAGCATTGCTTGGATAGATTTCTGTAAGCGAGTCCGAAGTTAAGGACAACATTTTCATATACCATTTAGTGCAATTGGGCGAGGAACAAAGAATGGTGCGGCGTGCCTATCAAAGACCCTGTCTCGGCAAAGCACCATCGACGACCGGCCCCTCCCGCCCGGAAGTCATCTACCCTGCCGCCCCGATCTCCATCTTCAGGTCCATACTTCGCCTGTATGTAACGGTTTGATCCCCATCTTTCCTATTATTCCCCCCGCCTGGCCTTCATTTTATTTTACTTTTTTTTATTACTCTTCCTCATCGCAGTTTGGTTATTTGACAATGTCAATGAAGGAGAAACATTCAGGTGTCCTACACAATCTACAAGAACGGCATCTGGGGCGAGCGGTCCGGCGCCTCAGCGTTCGCCGACGAGGTTATGCTCCGCGACCGATCATACCTCTTGATTATATTTCTCTTCTTCGTGACTCGTTTAAGGTTATCGCTTACTGAGCAGCCGTTGATCTTTCCGCAATGCTGAGCCAGCCGGAATAAGCACGAAGTCATTCCCTCAAGTCAAGTTGAGGTTGGAAGGTTGGAAAGAAACAACCCCATTTGACTTTTGCTACGTAATGCCATAGCCCTAATTATCTTTTAGAGTGCTTTGTTCAAGCACATACGACCACAGGGTGTGGAAAACAGGGCTTCCCGTCCGCTCAGCCGTACTTAAGCCACACGCCGGGAGGTTAGTAGTTGGGTGGGTGACCACCAGCGAATCCCTTCTGTTGTATGTTTTTGGTTGTTTTTCATCACCAGCCCCCAGCTCTGTCGAGGGACGCTGAGCTTTCTTCTATCTACTTGTATGATTGTTGTATATCCAACGCAGCGTGGGTAAAAGAAACTATTATTTTACACATAGTCGAGTCTGCCTCGAGGCTGGAAAAGGCAATCCAGGCCACAACTCCTGGCAGCATCGACTGAGCGAGAGTATACATGAACAAGCGGTCTATGCTCGGTGGGACAAACAGCAACCAGCCAATTGATGATATAGAATATCCCCCCAGTCACACGCCCTCGAGGGGAATCCGTGCTATTGGGAATTGGCCCAATGTTTGCTCCTCCGCTATCAGCGAGAGTTAAAGACAAAAGACCTCGAAGATGCTCGTGATGCCACCCAGGAGGCTTTGCAAACCATTCCAAACGACCAACCGGCGTACTATTATATGTTTGGATTTCGAGATACGCTGGATAAGCTCGATGAGAAAGATTGAAGGGGCGTAGGAGCAGGTAGCAAGGGATTACGTGAGTACTCCCCCTCAGGGAATGCTCGAAATCTGGGGCAAGGTTCCCTGGATAGGTCTCAGTGATTGTAAGAGCAAGCTTGCGCAGTGGGATGTGTGGCTTAGAGACGCACCGGCAACTTTAGGAGATAGTAAAGCTGCAGGGGCAAGATCTCCAGCATGGTTTCTGAGCGTGGGATGCGCTTGTAATTTGATAAACGGAAAAGTTGAGACTGATTGTTGAGTTCCCGTGAGGTCCGCGGCGCGACGATGATTTGTAGCTGTGCAATACGCTCTTTGTGCATTCTTAAGCATGATTGAGTTTATGAATGGAGAACGGTCTTGGATGACTGATTTCTCCAACTTCCGGGGCTGTGCAGTGCCCTGAAGATTTTGAGTCAGTTGTTCGTGGTGACCAGGCAATGCCTGCAGATACGGCGGAAGCAGTAGTGATCAGCAGATGATAATGCTAGATTTAAGCTTAGAGCTTTGTCTCAAACCCTGTTCGCTTGATTGCTATAAACTCTAGATGATGGACGCGTCATGAAGCGCTGATCGCAGACGCGTTGTCTCTTCAGTAGGCTTGAAAGAGGAGGCAGAGGTTGTTGTCGGAACTCGGAACTCGGGGAACAGAGGGTATCGGTGTGGATTCGGCCGAAGTTACCCCAAGTAGAGGGCAATATCCCACCGATGTATGGACGGGCGGGG
Source organism: Aspergillus fijiensis CBS 313.89 (assembly GCF_003184825.1). NCBI lineage: Eukaryota > Fungi > Ascomycota > Eurotiomycetes > Eurotiales > Aspergillaceae > Aspergillus > Aspergillus fijiensis. The sequence goes on from NW_024468982.1 coordinate 586,874, forward strand.
CGCTACTCTAAAATCTAGCCTGTCTCAATACTAGCATGTTTCTGCATGGGGCAAAGTCCAGTGTGAAGCCACGTGAAGGGAAATAATTGTAGTTCATGAGTTTGTCAAAGGATGGAGGATGTTCAGGTCACCGAGGAAGTTAGGGTTGTTATGGATGGTACCTCAGGCATCACCCGCTCAGTTGGATATGAAGCCATGTTCCTGAGGACCAGCCTGATATGGGCCCTGCCAGCTGCAGATTCTCGTAGACGTAGACGGTGGAGATATGCGAGCACTTTATTTTGCTAGCGCCAGTCCTGCCGTGTGTGAGGAGAAGATATCCGCACATAGTGGTACGCGTATGCTACTAAACCTTTAGAGGGCCCATTTCCTATGGATCCTGGTGATGAGAATGACTCAATTTACTGGGATACTTCTTACTTGAAACCACTATGTCATAGTAAATTCGATTACCCTTATCTCCAACAAAGCAAGACTCCTGGCACCCCGCTGAGTCCCGCCTCCAGCCATCTACATAAGATACGGTGCCAACCCCCCCAACTCCCTTTCAAGCCAACACAAGCAACTTCATCAATACAACCCACCTCAGCATCATGATCACCAACACTCTGACTTTTCTCGCGCTCAACGCGTTGATTGGCCTCTCCCAGGCCGCACTCACCAATAGCACCGAGTGCGTCGACATCCACTTCATGCTGGCTCGCGGCACCACCGAGGACTACCCCGGAACCACTTACACCATGGCGGAACTGGCGGCGGCAAACATGACTACTCTGACTACCAACTACGAGAGCATCATCTACCCCGCCGTCAGCGAGACCAGCTCGGACAGCTACTTCGTTGGGCGGGCAGCGGTCGGCAGCCAGGTCAACCGCTATGCTGCCGCGTGTCCTCGCTCCAAGATCGTCCTGATCTCCTACTCCCAGGGTGCCATGATCGTCGGAGATGCTCTTGCTGGCGGTGGCGGCGATTCGACCTTGGGCAACGCCACCGAGCCGCTGATCTCGGAGGAAGTCTCGAAGCATAGTAGGCTTACCTCCCTCCCCTTCTCCCCGTGTACACATACGAAGCCGAGATGCCCATCACATAATCTCCGGCATCTTCACTGTTAACTTCTAAATATTCTTATCTCTGTGGAGGTTTACTAACCTCGGGTGACCCCTTGCTTTATAGTTGCTGCCAATGTCTACTACGGCAACCCGCGCCACGCCCCCTACCAGCCCTACAACATGGGTAACAACACCTGGAACGTCACCGGAGTAAGCTTTCATTCTCATTACATGCTTTCCTCCACCCTTTTCAGGCTAATCACCACCGCAAGAAATATCCCCGCCTCGACTACCAGATAAACTACCTCCACGACCGTTACCGCCACGTCACCGCGGACTGGTGCAACAACGGTGATGGCGTCTGCTCCCCCTCCGAGGGCGCAGATAGTCTGTCGCTCCACATGGCGTACGCGAGTGACTATGATCCGATTGCTGCCGCTTGGATTGTTGAGAAGCTTGGTGCCTAGGCTTTCGTTGCTCGGGGGGAAGGTAAGGAAATTGTCCCTTAGGCAATGGCGGGTCACTTCCGTGTTTCTGTCGGCACCTTTCGGTGTCTATACGAGTGCATGGTTCAAGAAAGTAGTTCCTGGCTTTGCTAGTGTTGTCCACCCATGTCCCTATCTAGCTTGTATGTGGGTTCCTCCGCGACCATACTAAACAATATTGTTTCTATGATTTTGGAAGTGTAGCCAGGAGGTGGCGACTAGGGCTAAGGGGCTAGTACTCTTCCAGCTTGCACTCGTCATGTATATGGTACCGTATGTATATTGATCATTGCTTGGAAGTTGGGGAATGGTCATAGGAGATGATGTTGTTCTTGTTATCATAAACTAGTCTAAGATGATAGACAAATGTATGTTTCAGTGGTGCGGGAATTCGTCACTCGCATTTGAGCATCGAGGTCTTCTATTCACTGGTATGTGCTTATTAAATCTCAACACCAATAGAAAAGACCCTGTCCTGGTGTGAGGGTTGAGTCGCGGCTGTTGTCACTTCCCCGTGAGCGATACTGTCGAACGATCACTCTCTTAAATTTCGAATTCTCTTCTGCGTCAATAGGCTAGACGACCTAAGGTCCCGAGGATTGAGGACTCCACAGAGCAGCATTGAACATGAACGCCAGGTCCATGGTCGGGAACATCGAAGTGCCCAAGATCGGTTGAAGTGGATCTTCGGGGTAGAACAGATGGTCTGGGTTCGCTGCTGATGTGTTGAGATATTCGGTAAGGGAGACTGTTTCATCATTCTGGTATTGAAATGTGCTTGTGTTAGAGCGTCATGGATGGACAATAATGAAGGGATTGGGTGGCAGAAGAGGCTTACAGCCGTGTGGCTGGAATCACCAGCGCTTTGCGGGTCGGGGACTGGCTGGGAAGCCAGCGGTGGTACGTTGTGGTCTGATCGCCGGCGATGGGGGTTGCTGTTGGTGGTGCTGCCTGAGGCATCTGGCTGCTGCTGCGACCTGGCGCGTAGATTCTGCACGAACTCTCGCGCGATATGCGAGAACTCGGCGGGTGTCGACGGCGGCAAGCAGCCTTTGTTGCTGAGATCCCACCGACTGAAAAACCCGGCTGCTATGTCCAGATAGGCAAGGTTGGTGTTGGTCTCTGCGTGGAAAGGATTGTGGATGACGAAGTCGAAAATGACAAAGACTGCGGAGATGGGAACAATGCCGAGCTCCCTGCTTAAGGCCGTCAGTGATCCGTGAGGAAGTATGGGGACAGAGTTGGGAGGGAAGAACTACCACACAGGCACATGAGCTTCATGATCGATGTGGCGGCAGTCATAGATCACGGCTCGCGCTGTCTCCATAAGTTGGCGCTTGGTTTCCTGGTCAGGCTCACCCGGTTGGGCGGCGGTGAGATGGATTCGAAGGCGACATAGGGTCATCAGCAAGGCATGATAAATGGAGCGCAATTGAAGTCCCATCTCATGCGCACATGAGTTGCTGAAATTCGCAGACCGAAATGGTTGACTGGGCTGGAATTCTGGGCTCAGGGAGGAAGCCCATGCTTCTAATTCGGCAGACATAGAACTGATGGCTGCAATTCGTTCCGCTTTGGGCATCTGAGCCGCACTCACAGAGAAGAGACGCTCATACATTCGTGACATCAACCGGCCCAGGCGGGCGGTGGTTAAGAGCCAGTCCAGCTGGCCGACCACCGCCTCGGGCACATCTGGCACAGGACAGCCAATGTCATACTCGGGGATCATCTAAAACATGGCTTAACAATGTGTCATTCTTGTTGAAGGTTGGGATCACCTTACCGAAGCACGTCCTCGAAAGAAGCACGTTACTTGTTCCTGCCAATATATGACCCAAAACACCCTATGGCAAAGCTTTTCGTCCTCTGTCAGTATGTAGGCTGCGTTGTAGCCTAGGACTTGCACCATTCTTGCAGCCTCAGAGATTAAGGTTTCCCCTATTTGCACACAGGAAAAACTTGACGCAAACAGTGCCTAGGACCAGCGTTAGCCCAGAAGGTCGACCACATGAACACTGATCACGAACCATAGCTGTTAAGGCCTGCTGGACGTCAGTTGATGCTTTGTTCAGGTATCGATGAGACGCACCTGAACGTTGAACAAACCTTCAGAAGGCCCAAGGAGATTGGGGAATAGTCCTAATGCCACCTGAAAATACTTCCACGCTTTCCCTTGCCCCGGCTTGAAGGAGCCACCTTCAGTATATTGACATCCTGATGCCAGAACAGTATGATATAAGGCACTGAATGGGGCACTCTCTACCAGTAGTTCCGCGAGTCGAGGTCCAAAAGCTTGTTGTTCGAATTTAGTGCGATCGAGGAAAGGCGAAATGGGATGCAGGGCTTCAAAATATGCTAGAAGACCCACCATTAATACATCCCTTCAGCCACGGTGGGGGAACCTTGACTGACCGGCTATGTAGCGAGCGGCATCATCGGGGGCAGCATAGACGGGAGATTCCGGGCTGCGGAACCTGATTCCAGCGTCATGAACATGCTGATGCATATGCTGCCCCATGCCCTCGAGAAGATCCCGTAGTCTTGTGTGACCAAGAATAGCGGTAAGGGAGCGGATGTGGCTTTCGGAGAAGAACGCCATCCCGGTACTGAGAACTACTACAGATCGTCAGCTGTTGTACGAGTGCGGACATGATGTTGACCGTTACCATGGTTCTCGTGGGTCTGTTCTGGTAAGCTTGGCACAATTGCACTGATCAAGGGAGCCGAACCTTGAAGATAGAGCATGCGCCACGGTTCCTTCCGTCCGCGCGTCGGTCAACAAGGATGTGGTCGACATACAACCGTGAGCCATCCGTAGGCGTGGAGGTAGAGAACGGAGTACGAATGCCATCGGAAGCAGACAAGCTTGCTTTCATCGAGTATACATCAGGTCTCAACTTTGTGGATTTAGTTGATCACCTCCTACCTGGACTAGGCCCTGCGGCGGACTCCTTGGGTTTTAATTGCCGCCGTGTCAGACTAAAGTTACAGCGAATGTTCCGTTTCTGCGACAACAAGTTCAGTGTCCACCATAGAGAGACGCATCTACCACTGGCGTCTGCAGATAGCATAGCGTACCTGACACTGGGTGCAAAAGGCGCTTGTTGGTGGTCCTAATGCTCACATCAATATCAGATCACTGAACAGACAGGCACTTTAGAGCAGTGCATATGACGAGCGACAAAGGAGAAACTTACGTAAGCAGCGAATCTTCCTCGCCTTGCAGTTATCGCAAGACTTGGCGACTCGAGGTTGAAGTCGGTCTGGCATCTGTGGATTCAATTGTGTGCAGTTGGCCCGGGCATGGGCATCGATTGGCATTGATGGCAAGCGATGAAAGTGAGGTTGAAGACCGAGGGGCGATGAAGATAAGACGGGACGGACGGAGTTCCTCAGCTCCGCGGTCATGTGACTTCGGGTCTCGGAAGTCAAGCAAGCCCCTTCCAGCTTCTCAATTCTCGGCTCTCGATCCAACTCCGACGGTCTTTCATCCACTTCAACTTCACATGCAACCAAAGAGAAAGTCCCTTCTGGAAGATGAATGCCCCTAAGTGGGCCCAACCATCACCAGTTCCCATCTGGTGGTGTGTCGTTAGGCCCAGCATTTTTCAAGCTCTTATCATTGCTCTCGCCCCCCCCACTCATTTATAAACCATGGCATCCGACGCTTTATCTACTTTTCGACCTTTGTCGCGTCCTCCTCCCATCGATAGATCGTGGCACTCTCGACGAATAAACTCACTATGAGCACCCAGAACGAGACGGCAACCAATTCCGATGATGAATCGACAGCAAACGATACGTCCTGGCCCGAGAATGGCCACGAGGAACTGAGAAAGATCGCCACTCGACAATCTACCAAATCAGCAGCTGAAGCCAAAGGCTCACATGAAGCCCAATCGGCAGCTCTTGACCCTCGAAGCCCAGGCTTTGATTATATGGCATGGACAAAGCATCAAGTGGAACAATTCGAGAGAGACAGAACCGCAAGACGAACAGGGGTGGCTTTCAGGAATGCCACTGTGCAGGGCCATGGCGCAGAAATCCAAATCCAACATACTGTCGCGTCGAATCTTCTAGCTCCAGTACAGGGAAGTCTATCGCGGCGTGGCAAACAGAAGAAAACAATTCTGCACGACGTTCACGGGAGTCTCGAGCACGGTGAGATGCTACTGGTGCTCGGTAGACCAGGAGCTGGGTGCTCGACTTTCCTGAAAACTCTGGCTGCTGAGACGGAGGGGCTTGACTTGTCCGCAGATGCAGTCCTCAATTATGATGGGATCTTGCAACCGGAGATGAAGAAGTACTACAAGGGAGAGATTCTTTATAACCAAGAAGTCGAAAAACGTGAGCCGCCGCAAGCCTCTGCCTCAATTTGGCATATGTATGCTGCTAAACATTCAACCAGATTTTCCTCATCTCACCGTTAGCCAAACACTTGATTTCGCCGCAGCGGCACGCGCCCCCAAGATTCGCCCTGATGGAATGTCTCGAAATGAGTACATCACGCACATGCGGGATGTAGTGATGGCGATATTCGGTTTGTCACATACGGTCAACACCAAGGTTGGCAATGACTTTGTTCGCGGCGTCAGTGGAGGGGAGCGCAAGCGCGTATCCATTGCAGAGATGGCGCTGGCAGGCTCGCCGCTTTGCTGCTGGGACAATGCCACCCGCGGTCTGGACTCGGCGTCTTCTTTGGACTTTGTCAAGGCACTGCAGATTGGTTCCAAGGTCTTCGGAACAACGCACATAGCCACGCTCTATCAACCATCGCAGGCCATTTACCATCTCTTCGACAAGGTGGCAGTCTTGTACGAGGGACGTGAGATCTTCTTCGGCCTTGCCTCGCAAGCGAAACAGTATTTCCAGAGCATGGGCTGGCATTGCCCTGCCAGGCAGACGACTGCGGACTTCTTGACCAGTGTGACGAACCCTACCGAGCGGCAAGCTTCGACGGGCTTTGAGGATAAGGTCCCCAGGACACCTGAAGAATTTGAAGCACACTGGCGAAACAGTCAGGAATATCAGCAACTCATGCAGGAAATATCAGACTACGAAGCAAGATACACCAGCAATTCCGAATCCACCCAAGCATTCAAAGAGAGTCATGTCATGCGTCAAGCTCGACACGCCCGTCCAAAGTCTCCCTACTTGATCACTGTCCCCATGCAGATCAAGATATGCATGGTCCGGTTCTACCAACGCGTATGGAATGATCTACCGTCCACCCTAACCCTGATGATTGGCCAGATTGTCTTCTCGCTGATTATCGGGTCCCTCTTCTATGGATTACCGTTCGGAACGCAGGACTTTAGCTCCAAAATGTCCGCCTTGTTTTTCGCGATTCTTCTCAACTCTCTACTCACGGTGTCCGAAATTCAGAATCTCTATGCGCAACGTCCAATAGTGGAGAAACATGCTTCGTACGCCTTCTATCACCCGTTCTCGGAGGCCCTAGCCGGCGTGTGTGCGGACTTCCCGATCAAACTCGCAAACAGTCTGGCTTTTAATATTATCTTTTACTTTATGTGTGGACTACGCTACAATGCTGGCCCATTCTTTGTCTTCTATCTATTTGTGACAATGGCTCTATTGTGTATGAGCCAGGTCTTCCGTTCCCTGGCAGCCGTGTCGAAGGCGATCCCACAGGCACTTGCGGCGGCGGGTGTCATTCTACTCGCAACAGTGATCTATACCGGCTACCTTCTCCCGCAACCCAGCATGCACCCTTGGTTCAAATGGATCTCTTACATCAACCCGCTCCGATACGCATTCGAGGCTCTGGCTGTGAATGAGTTTCACGGTCGGAATTTCCCTTGTTCCGCCGTGATTCCCGCATACCCGGGGTTTACCAGCGGATCTGGCTCCTACTTCATCTGTGGCGAGAAGGGCGCGATTGCTGGGGAATTGTTCGTCAGCGGAGATCGGTATCTCTCCGTGAGCTACGGCTATGAGTATCAACATCTGTGGAGAAATTTCGGCATCCTCTGTGCCTTCACCATCGCCTTTCTCGCTTTCTACCTGGTGGCGACCGAACTCAACTCCCGCTCGTTTTCCGGGGCTCAGAGCCTGCTTTTCCGTCACGGCCATGTCCCCCTCGCATTTCAGCAATACATCCAGGAGCCTGGGGCTTCGGTTCTCACTACACCTCAGGAGAAAGAGGAAACAGAGCCTCCATTGCCGCCGCACCGCGACACGTTCACCTGGCGTAATGTCTGCTACGATATCGAAATCAAAAAGGAAAAACGTCGCTTGCTGGACAATGTCAGCGGATGGGTGAAGCCCGGTACACTGACTGCGTTGATGGGCGTGTCTGGTGCGGGAAAGACCACTCTGCTCAACGTTCTAGCCGGGCGCGTATCGGTAGGCGTCGTGACGGGAGACATACTCGTTAATGGGTCGCCTCTCGGGGCGAGCGTCCAACGCAGCACGGGATACGTGCAACAACAGGATCTACACCTGCACACCGCCACAGTTCGTGAATCATTACAGTTCTCCGCCCTGCTCCGACAGCCCAAGTCCGTTCCCGTGGCCGAAAAGTATGAGTTCGTGGAAAAAGGTAAGCTCGCGTCCGAAAGCATGGAACCGTGGACTGCAGTTTGCTGATACAATCCTAGTTATCCGCATGCTTAACATGGAGGAGTTCGCCGAAGCGGTCGTGGGCTTTCCGGGTGAAGGGCTGAATGTTGAGCAACGCAAGCTTCTTACCATTGGCGTCGAGCTCGCTGCTAAGCCTGCTTTGCTCTTGTTTCTGGACGAACCGACCTCCGGGCTGGACAGCCAATCCTCGTGGACCATCATAGCCTTGCTGCGTAAGCTGGCCTCCAACGGACAGGCAATCTTGTGTACGATCCATCAACCCTCGGCGATGCTGTTCCAGCAATTTGATCGCCTCCTGTTTCTGGCTAAGGGTGGTCGTACGGTCTACTTTGGTGAGATCGGGCCAGAGTCCCGGACGATGCTGGACTATTTTGAGCGCCAGGGAGCGAGGAAGTGTGATAGCGCGGAGAATCCGGCCGAGTATATCCTCGAGCTCGCGGGTGCTGGAGTCAACAGCAAAGCCTCCCAGGATTGGCCTGCATTATGGAAGGCAAGTTCCGAAGCTGTGGAGGTGATGCGCATTCTTGAGCAAGACCCGTCACGCCCTCAGAGCAGCCGAACCGAAACCGATCCAGCAACTGAGTCCGAGGAGACCGCTTTTGCCATGCCGTTCAAGGATCAGTTCGCTGCTGTTCTTCGCCGCATATTTCAACAATACTGGCGGTCGCCCGAGTACATCTACAGCAAGCTGGCCTTGGGAGTGCTCTCGGCTCGTAAGTTTGATTGACTGTTGCCCACCACCAACTCCTTGCATTAACTAACCCATCCATGCAGTCTTCGTCGGCTTTTCCTTTTACATCCCTGGTACCTCGGAGCAAGGGCTGCAATCGTCAATCTTCTCCGTCTTTATGATGACCGCAATCTTCACGGCGTTAGTCCAACAGATCATGCCTCAGTTCATTGTGCAGCGCGACCTCTACGAAGTCCGCGAACAGCCGTCCAAAACCTACCACTGGGCCGCATTTCTAGGCGCTAATCTACTGGCTGAAGTCCCGTGTCAGATAATAGTCGCCATTCTCGTATACGCCAGCTTTATCTACCCGGTTTACGGGATTGTGGACTCGCAGCGCCAGGGGGTACTCCTGCTCCTGATCGTGCAGTTCTTCGTGTACGGGTCGACCTTCGCGCACGCGGTGGTGGCCGTGCTCCCGGACGCCGAGACCGCGGGCCTGATCGCCACGATGCTCTTCAACATGACCCTGGTGTTCAACGGGGTGCTCGTCCCGCCCGTCGCCCTGCCGGGCTTCTGGACCTTCATGTACCGCGTCTCCCCGATGACCTACCTGGTCAACGCGATCATCGCCACCGGCGTGAGCGGCCGTCCCGTGCACTGCGCCGACAAGGAATTGAGCATATTCGACGTCCCACCCACTTACAGTACGTGTGGGGAATACATGGAGGCATATCTTCAGGCGGCAGGAGATGCCGCGGGTACACTCCTCAACCCCAACAGCACCGAGCAATGCCAGTACTGCCCCCTGCAGGCTGCGGATCAGTACCTGGAGGGCCGCGAGATATACTACAGCCAGCGGTGGCGCAACTTTGGCCTGCTGTGGGCGTACATCGCATTCAACGTGGTGTTCGCGCTCGCGGTGTATTACTTCTTCCGGGTGCGCTCCTGGAAGAGAAAGGTCTGATTCATCGCTCGGCACACCCCCGACTTGGAACACAGTGCGCAGGGACTTGGCCTGTAAATGGCGCTGCCATACAGGATCGTAAGAGAACATCTTACTCGGTTCCATCAAACTCCTCTTTTATTCAGTCATTTAGTTCTATCAAACTCCCCTTCAATTCCATTTTTAATCATTGATTCTTTCCTGTCGTCGCCGGATTCCACCGGTTTCTTGTGTCTGTGGTTGGTCCATCATTACCGCCCCGGTTCCTTGTGCAGTGTGTGCTGCTTGAGAAAATACCAAACACTGCCCAGAGTTGCAATTCCTTTTTTCCATCCCATGAAGGCACTTCACAAACACATCTTATGTCAACTTTCAGACTGAAGATCCGTCAGTTATATATCTCTTGAATCGTTTCATAAACCCAGACTTCAATCGCCCCATGAATGTGAGTCATAGATAAACTTTCTACAATGCCATTCATTCCTCTTCTCTGTCTCTATTACTCGTTTCTTCATAGAAAATCTATCAATGTAGTCAGTTCTACGAATTTCAATATGATAATTATTATAAAGACAAATATTTTCGAAAAAGATTGATTCTCCATCCCATCGACTTCGTTCTCCTACCGAGAATCGTCTCAAGTGACACCGTATAGCCAAAAATAGGATCCACGAATATTTCTAGAGTCCCAAGGGCAAATGGCGGAAAAGCCCTCCTAACATGGAACATGACTTACATCATCGGCGAAAGTTGCACTGTACCCGCGTCACGTGCCGAGAACCACGTGGCTCAAGCCCCAGCAGAAGCCCTAGTGGCTCAGTCCTGTGATCCAGGTCTGGTACATGCTCGCCATATCCGCGGCCATTGCAGTCTGGCATTCCACCTGTGGACAAGCAACGGACCTAAATTGGAAGAAAACAAAACACTAAAGCTGCTAGTAAAAGCGGAAAAAGGTGGCGTGATAGTCGTGGCAGGTCCCAGTCCCGACACCCGAAGGACCTTGTCAGTCACGAAAGCCGAGACCCGAGACGCTTGGCAACCGACTTCCGGTGAGGGTCGAGGTTCGCGGGGATTGAACTTACAAATATCTGGTAGCTGGCTTATCAATGACTTTTTGCTCGGTTTCGGTAGATGAGGAACTGGATGGACATTGAGAGAAGAAATGGCGAGGGGACGATTGGAAATTTATCTGGGAACAGCTTATAAATAACTATACGGCAGCTCGTCCCTGGCGGGCAGTTGGGGTTTCACTACAAACAACGCCCAAGCACCGGAAACAACAAATTGAACACCATCACCACCACACCCCTAACTCGTAACAGTGGAACGATGGACTCTCCGCTTGCACTGCCGTTCACCCTACCATGCGGGTTGCAACTCCCCAACCGACTTGTGAAAGCTGCGATGGCTGAGAAACTCGCCGACGGGGATGGGCTTCCCACGCCGACGCTCGAGCGAGCATATGAGAAATGGGGCGGCGGAGGGTGGGGGCTGATCTTGACGGGTCAGTATTATCTTAGCAATGAGCAGTAGCAGGCGGTCTTGGTGCTGCTTTGTTCATTGTCGCTGCCACAATTGTCGGCATCACGACACACACACGCATTCAGCTAATATGATTCCTATATGAGCGCGACAGGCAACGTCCAGGTCGACCACCGATACCTCAACGGCGCAGGCGACGTGACCATGAAGCCCACCGTGAGCACACACAAGCAGCTCGCGCGCTGGCGCGCCTGGGCCAGCGCCTGCACCACACCCCGCCAGACCCCAGCGATCGTGCAACTCAACCACCCAGGCCGCCAGTCTCCCATGGGCGCAGGCAGCCGCAGCCTCTGCGCGCAGAACCTAGCCCCCAGCGCCGTACCGCTGGACTTTGGTCCCGGCCTGATAGCCCAGACGATCAGCCGACTGGTCTTCGGGGTGCCCCGCGCCATGACCCAAGCCGACATCCAGACGGCGGTGCACCAGTTCGTGGACGCGGCGCGGTTGGCGGATGAGGCGGGATTCCAGGGGGTGGAGATCCACGCAGCGCACGGCTACCTCCTGGCGCAGTTTCTATCGGCGCACACGAATCACCGCACCGACGCTTATGGCGGGTCCGCTGCGCGGCGGGCCCAGTTGGTCGTCGAGATCATCCGCGCCGTTCGCGCGGCGACTCCGCCCCGGTTCTGCGTCGGGATCAAACTCAACTCGGTGGATCATCAGTCCGCTGAGGCGCTGGAGGAGTGCATTGAGCAGATGAGGTTGATTGTTGCGGCTGGGGTGGACTTCGTGGAGATTAGTGGAGGGTCGTATGAGAAGCCTACTGTGAGTTGTTGATTCCCCCTATCCCTGATATGCGATGAAGAAGTGGGGGAGGAGGTGCGTTGTAGTACGGTGCCTAACATGTTAGATAGATGATGACGAGTGAAGTCATCCAAGGACACCGACCCTCGGCTCGGACTCAAGCGCGGGAGGCGTTCTTCTTGGACTTTGCTAGCGCGATTCGGAGCTCGTTCCCAGAAGTGCCTCTGATGGTGACGGGGGGCTTCCGTACCCGCCAGGGGATGATCGACCCCCTGCAGAACGGGGACTGTGACATGATCGGACTCGGTCGACCCGCGGTGTTGCATCCGAGTCTTCCCGTAGAGGTTATTCTTAACGAGCGGGTGTCTGCCGACGAGGCGCGCTTGGTGACGGAACGGGCGCCGATCTCCTGGGCAAACAGGTGGACTAAGTTGCCAGTAATTGGAGCCGGAGATGAGAGCGTGAGTACATTTGCTTCCTTCGTCCTGGATGCGAAATCTGTGAACCTAGCTAACGATGGTTGATGTAGCGGCATTACAGTAGTCGGATCGCGGAGTTGGGGGCTTAGGCTGAGGGCTGGACCCTGAAGTTCATGGTTCACATTGGGATCTGCTAATGTGAGTATTTGAGCGGTTTTAGATCGAGTGAAGAGTGTGAGCGAGCTTTCTGAACAAGGGGAGTGAGAGCGGGATAGATCTACTTGGGTTAGAGCCCTGGAGCAATATAAGTAGCACTATCCTGTACTTCTATAATGATTAAACTTGGGGGCCCCCGCTATCAGCCCTCGAGAGCGATGGTTATATTGTGCCAAGGCAGACAGAACTGTTTCAGGTGTTAGAAATGGAGATCAGGTGTGATATGTGAAATTCCATACTCTCCAGACATGGTCTGGGTTTAGAGACGCTGAAATTTATTGATTTTTTCGTTATTCTGATGCAGATTGACAAGCGTCTGTCAGGTGACTGCCCTATGGTGCCTCAGGTACCTGCGGAATTCCACTGTTTGTGGCGTAGAAGGAAGATCTCCAGCTTCTTTCTTTCCATCACTATGTATCGAATCCCTGATAAAAACCCGAGTTTTAGATTTCGTTCCCTTCGGATGTTGTACTCCTGGAGTGATTGAGTCAAACCTGCCGGTACCAGCTCGAAAGCTGTCGGCATTCCTTGATTCCGGCCACGTGATCCGAGATGATTCACGCAGAGAACTTACGTAGTATGTACTGGTCAAGTCCGTTCAGCATAACAACCACCACAAATCCAAGACATTGTTCCACATTGCCCTTCCCTTTGTGTCATTGTTTTCTCAACGAAGGCGAGTAGGGCAAGCGCCGTGGGAGGCCAGATGGAGACCGAATGCAGGCGTTCAAGCTCTACATACTTCATTCAGCTCTACAGTGATTTTGCCCTAACTAGTCTCATCGCCGGTAGCTCGAGTCACTCAATCTTGGGAGAATCACACTGAAACAATATGTTCTATTAATACCACATTGTAGATGGGTAGAAAGGCTGATTTCTCCTCATTGCCAGGCAGGCTGAGCTGACAGATGCGCCGATGACGTAGCGAGCGGTGCGGGGTCGGGATCAACCCTGCAGCGAATCAAGCATGAGGGGCAATTCACCCCCAAGTCAGCACGAAGACTTATATTATTGGCTAATTGGGCAATCTTCGCATCAAGGGATTGCTAAGTGTCAGCTATTGACGGTCTCTACTGCAGCAAGGCGGCCAATAACCGCGGTGACAGCTGTCGACGGCCACTTAGTAGGCATCCCATGGCTACCTAAGACACAGAAGGGCTGCTGCTGCCCATACGAGAGAGAGAGCCAAACTCCCATCATCGAGTGTCTGCAGAATCACTCTGCCCATAATGATTGACTCACCGCGCCTGGTTGTTGCCCAGCATATGTCGATGACTAAATGCCGGCAGTGAGGCGGAGGGAGCTGCAACAACGCCTTGTATGCCTCATCGGGCTACACTGTCAGTTATAATGGGTCCCTGTTATTGTCAATCCCCCCCATCACTGTAAAACTTATCTCATCTTCTCTCCTGTCCCTAGGCTCAGATCCCAAACCTTACACCCACCCTTCCTTATTAACTCACACTGTTGGTGGCTTGAATTGCCGCTCGAGCCGCTCTTTCCTTGCTCTTTTTACCGTACTTGTCAACATGCAGGTCGCCGTAGAAGATGACCTTCTCTCGTTGACCCAGTCCTTATTACTCGACGATGTGCGAGTCACCGTCCTATTGTCTCGGCTCCAATTTGAACCCTATCTTAATCCGTCGCAAGATGAAACTTTGGCTATACTTGGGGGAGTAGATGAGGAGCTTCGATCGTTCCTTCGACGCATAGTTCTGCCACGGACACATATATCGCCTGCAGGTGCATATCTTGCATCGCTTCTGCGAGGATGCGGCAACACTATCAATCTAGTGGAGCGGCAGCTGCGACTTTATGGCTCCAACTACGGTGCGCGAGGTTATGTCGCCGGTCGCTGGCCACAGGCCCTGGTGGCATTGCAGCAATATAAGGCACTTCTCCGCAAAGTGCTTCGGCTCTTCAACCCCAACAGGTAAGTATGACCTCGTGATGATCGCCCCCAAACTTCATCTGACCCAGCCGAATCATTCAGTCCTCGCCCGCCATTCGAGGAACACCCACTCGCAAACCATATCGAGGACCAAAACACCATCATTCTACAGCTCTTACAAGACCAAGTCGAGTTCGAAGCCTCCCATTGGCGTGAGGTCTACCAAAGCCATGAAGAAACTGAAGTACACTCCGAGTACCCACCATCCACCTATGTTACTCCTCCCAGCAGTATCAGAGATGGAGATGACCCAGACGATCCGCCGATCCCCTTGCCACAGTTCCAGCCACGCCAAACCACCCACGAGCTCACCGCAAATGCAGCCCAAGAAGCCGGCGATCGCGAGCGGAGTCGCATATACGCTATTCTCAAGTCTATTTGGATCTGTGAGAGTCGAAGCCCGCAAGAGCATTCCAAATTTCTGGCCCACGCGATTCGTTCCAACAGCGTCGATGGGGTCAGCCTGCTACTCGATCTGGGAATTGGAGTGGACCAACCGTCCAACAAGGATCTGCCTCTATGCCTAGCTGCTAGACTGGGACACGATGAAATTGTGCAAATGCTCGTTGAGCGTGGTGCCACAATGGAAAAGCGAAGCGGGTTCGGCAGCACGGCGCTCATGTCGGCGGCGGGAGCCGGGCAGACCTCCACCATCGCTTTACTGCTAGATAACAAGGCCGACATCAACGCCCAGAGCACATCCAAAGGGGCCAGCGGCTTTACACCACTGATGAAAGCTGTGCGATCGGGGCATCAGAATGCGTGTCGACTTTTGATGGATCGGGGAGCAGGCACGGGCATTCACAACGCCGCAGGCGAGTCTTTGCTGCATGTCGCCATACAGAGCGGTCGCTCGGAGATCATCGATCTCGTCCTCGAAAGCCGCGTCCAGATTGGCGTGGCAGATCAGAATGGTAACACTGAGTTGCATCTAGCTGCTAGCAAAGGACTGGTTGGGTTGTCGACGATTCTCCTGCAGCGAATGAATACCATCGTCAAGATCGGTAACCACAAGCAGGAAACCCCACTACATCACGCCATTCGCACCAGGAGCCTCGAACTTGTAAAGATCTTTCTCGACCGAGGTGCCTTTCCAAATGCCCCGGACCATAAAGGGAGGACCGCGCTCCATTGTGCGATTGAGGAGGATTGCTCGAGTCTTGTTCGTCTTCTGCTTGAGCGAGAGGCAGACCCAGATTTCCGAGACAAGGATGGCAAGACACCGCTTCACTATGCAGTGGAGCGAGCTAATCGGGAGATCATTCAAACGTTACTTCACAAAGCGCCCGCGATGAACATCGAGGACACGAATAAAGAGACGCCGCTTCAGTACGCCGTCAAGTCTGGCAATCTCGCTGTCGTGCAGCTCCTGGTAGCGCAAGGTGCGGACCCAAAGTGGAGGGCCAGCGACGGCAAGTCTCTCGCTGAGTTTATCATGGAATTGTCGCAGTCGGAGGAGTTATCGAGCGGTATGCTGCGCGACCTTCTTCGCCAGCATAAGCCCGGGCAACCATTGGCTGTCACCTTCGGGTTTCCCGTCCTTTCAAAAGCGACAAGAGAAGGCCAAATTGCACTCGTGAGACTATTCTGTGACCACTACCCCGAACTTGTCAACGACAATCCACCAGCTGAGTCGGGGTTCTGCCCTCCACTGCATGAAGCCCTCCAGCTGTCCCCTGAGAAAACCCACCGCCGGGAGTTGATTAGTTTCTTCTATGAGCTTCCACAAACCAACCTGAATATTCTTGATTACCAGGGAAACCTACCGTTGCACCGAGCTGTGGATACATGGCACGATGGACTGCTCACCAAGCTCATCGCTAGGGGGGCTGACAAGAACAAGCCTCATGCGACCACGGGTCTGCCACCGTTGCATTATGCAGTCCACACGCAAAAGCTCCGGGCAGTTGAGGAGCTGCTAGCGAAGGAGGCAGATGCCGAGCAGCGTGTGAACGGGGAGCAGTGCGACTGGTGCAAAAGGCATTCACGACCAGCGGGCAGGAATGCGCGATGCGTGTTACTGGCTATCCCAGAAAAAGATCGCGGGCCGGACTGGGAGGCCATTAATATTCAACTGTCACAAGTACTGAACCCCCGGCCTTCTGCTCGACCGGGCTCGGCTTCTAGTGGTGGTGGAAAGACAAGGAGGAAAGTTCGCTGACATATCTAGTATACATTTTGATGTTTATGTGGGTGGGTGGGTGGGTTCATTCAGTGTGGGATTGAGAGGATGCAGGGATTAGTCACCCAGTGCGTGCAGACTCACCGTGCATGTGACTCGATGTGATGCAGGTGATTACAGGCGCTTTGGCCCTTGAGAGTGGAGGGGCTGATACCAACCTTGCAGGGAGTGGGAGTTTAAGATAGGGCTCGATGACAAGCGGTGAGTCTCTTACCCAATCCGGAATGCTGGTTCGTGACAGAAGGTTGGGTGGCGTATGACCGAGATACCTCCCTGGTACCTTATGTCCCACCATGTCTGATATTAGGGTAGTACAATCCCTGTCAACCATCGACCACGCTTGTCATCCCTTACCTTAAGGTCATCGCGTGGTCAACACGCGGGGGCTTTGACGCCTCTTTTCCAAAATCCTGCTTTCGCCCACAGCTCGCATGGTCCACTCCATTCACACTTGTTTGTCCCCTTGTCCGTAGCCCCTCGGGGGCGTCCCAATTCATCCATGCTCGCTATAAACACTTCGACTGCACACCAACGAGCTCGTCCTGGTCGGTAGTCCATGACCGTTCTCTTGTTCATGTCCATTAACCAGTCCTGCAGGTTGCTATACTTGCAAAGTGAGAAAGGTTCGATGCAAGTCTGAAGCGCAGGAGAGCTCATCCGACGGGCTATCTAGCTGTGCGTCTTGCAGACGACTAGGGCTGGAGTGCCGATGGAGCGCCCCCGTGGCCGGAGAACATTACAGCCCACCACCGAAACGACGGCAAACCATCGGTCGCAGACGTGAGCGATCGCGTTACACCAAAGCAAACAAGCCTACTGAGTCGACAGGTGGCGATAACGAGGTATCCCGGGTGAGTGGAGGGAAGCGAAGTACCGGCTATGCAGCGACGAGCCCAGTCGTCATGTGCCAAGGGTTACGGAACAAGGCAACGCTGCCAATGCCAATCAAACCTCTTCATTTGAACTGGATGCCTGCGTTGATATGCTGGGAGACCTGCCTTTCGACATCGAGTTTGGCTTGGACTTCACCCCGGTGGATTTAAATCTCCACCACGGGCCAGCCCTTC
The DNA here is from genome assembly GCF_003184825.1 of Aspergillus fijiensis CBS 313.89. NCBI lineage: Eukaryota > Fungi > Ascomycota > Eurotiomycetes > Eurotiales > Aspergillaceae > Aspergillus > Aspergillus fijiensis. Next base: position 604,748 of record NW_024468982.1, read on the forward strand.
TCGACCACCGCCCGCTCTCATTGTCTGCTAGAGGGCTTGCAGACCCCACGAGTCTCACGGATTCGTTTCCCTCTCCACATAGCCTGGAGCTGCAGAGTACCACTACGCAACTGTATCCCGATAAGCAAAGCACGAATGGCGATGGCTTCTTCCCCTGGGAAATTTCCAACATAGGCGCCGAGGAGCAGCATTTGATCCAACACTATCTGACCACTATGACGGGCTACGCGAAGGTGGATGATGGTCCGCGGGGGGCTAGCAACTTATATTCCACTGCATTCTCCCAATCGCTCTCGTTCAAGCCTCTTCTGTACGCCATTCTTGCCTTCTCCGCGTCGCATTTAGCGTTGGAAGATGGCACGTATGCTGTGAAGGCGTCGCATTTCGACCAACTCGCGCATGCATCCTTTGAAGTGTGCAAACAGCACAACATCTCCGAGCCCGAGAGCCTTCTCTCGGCGCTCTTTGTTCGCGCAAAGAGGGTTCATCTTCTTGCGGGCGACGTAGAGGTCTTTCATGCTCTTGTCAACGAAGCCGCCCACATTACCATGTCTGAACGCGGACAGCGGGCGTTACAGAACCCGTGCTCGCTAGCCCAGCGGATTGTGATTCGACTAGCTATACTAGACGCTCGCGCATCCTGCTATAGGCTTGGCGGGGGCAAGCTGATCCAGTCGCTGCGCCACATTCCGGCGATGTCGTTCATCTTCGAACGGGAATCGGATGCCGCCCCAACGGCATCATCGAACCACGGCAACAGCAATCAAAACCATGCACTGGTTAGTCTCCTGCGGGCGGACCTGCTGCGGATGAAGATCGCTGAACTGGATTTACGTCTGCATCATCAGGCTGGAAGTGCCACCATTACCCCTTCCCCAGTCCGTACGGAGGAGGTTCGCTCACTGCATGGCCAGGTCATGCATGAGATCCTGCACTGGGAGCAGCAAATGCGCAGCAAGGACCACGACCTGGACGAGGCTGACTGGCTTCGCACTGCACGAAGAGAAGATGCGAGAATGATGGATGCATCTGCATATGCACAGTATCTTGTTCTGGCGGCTCTTCATGCCGGGGTTTTGTATCTCTATCTTCTCTACGTAAGCCAGCCTTCTGCCCCTGCGTTTCCCCTGGATTAGATAGCTAACAACACGGATTCAGCCTCTACGGTGTATCCGATGGGAGCATTCCGTCTCCCGGATCTTGCACTGCCACCTGAAGTTCCAACACGATCCCTCCCGCCGCGATTGCCCTTCTTCGCTGGCGCCGTCCTCACTCCTGCTGGCCGGGATCTGCACCACGGATCTCATCCATCGCGACTGGGTGTTGGATCGCTTTAGGAGAGGCGAGCGATGGGGCACGTTTATCCAGAAGGCACGGGAGGTTCTGGAAGCTGCTACGGCGAGGGGGTGTGACGATGATGGCGTGGACATTTGTACACTGATGAACCGGCTGCAGGGGCGGTTTTTCATTTGATCTAGGCCTTGGACGTGTGTCATTTATATGGAGAACGTTTTGATTTGCTTCGCATTATCGCGAAAGGGTTACCCCGAGCGCCTGCTTCTAGAAGACTAGATTTCTTCAATTCGACGCGCTCATGTGCTTGCCATTAGAAAGATGGACTCGAACGCAGTAAAGTGCATATTACCCCGCATGGAGGTCAGGGATTGAATAGTCGGCGTGGAAGCAAACATGTGCGTGATAGGAATGGCCAGGATATTCAATGATAGGTGCTGACAGGGGCACGGGGTAAGATAGCAGGTTCCGTCTTTCTTTGTCAAGCAACGCCATCTTCCTCCAGTGAGCCACAAGATAGCCTCCGAGACAAAGTGTATCTTTATGAGACGTAGATACGTCTAAATCAGGGTTGAGCGTATTGCCTACTCCTATGAACCACGGACCCTCTGATAACCATGATAATTCCACAACTAGTTACGCTCCTGCTAGAGATAAGTTGTCACTAACAAAGATAGCACCTACCATCCACGAGGATGCATGACTCCCAAAAAGTACGAGAATATCCCGACAGTGTCACCTGACACGTCATGTCTCTCCCGACACAATCGGCCACCGGCTGAGGTCGACTGCTGCACTCCAACCCTAGTCAAACTCAGCCAGCTAGCCAGGCCCCCCTTTTCTCCTCGTCGTTTCTCCCCACACCACCATCTCCAGTAAGATAAACTCCTCATGCGTGGAAGAAAGCGAGGAGTGTCATAAAAAAGACAGTCTTTTCTCCACTTCTTGCCGTCATTGCGGAACTTGCTGAGCTGTCGATATACTGAGTTAGCCTGTGTGTCAATCTTTTTTCAATTATCGTCGGTCTTGCTGCGAGCCCGTGTCGAAGATAACGTCCTGTTGTTAATGCTAGCTGTAGGCGTTTGTGCCGGGTCCAGTGATTACTTTGCGATATGACAGCCATGGACCGGTTGAACACCTCTCCGACCGGGGAAGAAAAGGGAAGACCCAAGGAGGACCAGTACACTTACGAAGAAGCGGAGAAAGATCCCAATATGCACAAGGGGACCGCTTCCGAGGAGGGTGACACAGATGGGGTGTTTACCTACAGTGCTGAGGAAGAGCGGTGCGTGAAGCGCAAGATCGATCTGATTCTTCTGCCCTTGCTGTGCATGTGCTATGTCTTTTCCGTGCGTCTCCCTTCCCCCTCTTTGCGAGAGGATGTGTGTTTTGTTTCCATCGGTTACTGACCTTTCCTTTCGACCCCGCCAAGTTCCTCGACAAAACCCTCCTCAACTACAGCAGCATCTTCGGCATCAAGAGCGCCCTCCACTTGACGGGCTCCGACTACAGCTGGCTGGGCAGTGCCTTCTACCTGGGGTATATCGTGGGCGCGCTCATGTGGGCCAAGCTGGTGCAGCGGTGGCCGCAGCACGTGGGGAAGTTCATCTCCGGCGCGGTGACCGTGTGGGCGTGCATTACCTTGTTGACGCGTGGGTTTGCCCTTCCTTTTGGGGGCTGTCTGTTTTGGCTGGTGTGGTTTGCTGATGACTTGGTTCTTGGTTGTAGCGCTGTGCTATAACTTCGTTGGCATTCTGGTTGTGCGCTTGTTTCTGGGCTTGGTGGAGAGTATTATCGGCCCCGTGTTTGTGATTGTCACCAGTAAGTGGTGGACGCGGTCGGAGCAGGCGTTTCGCACGGCGTTTTGGTTGGGGGGGACGCCGGTGAGTTGTTTTCTTTTTACGGAGTGCAAAGGAGTGCACAGGGGATGCGTTTGTTGGGAAATTTGCCAGGCTGATATTGTCTTGTCTGATGGGGCCATAGATTGGGAACTTCTGCGGCGGGTTGATATCCTACGGTCTGGGATCGAGTACGTCCAAGCCCTCTGTCTTCATGTGGTCCAGACTGTGGGAAGATGTGACAGACCATAGCTAAAGCAGCGCAGTGCACCCATCCTTCCCGACGTGGAAGCTCTTCTTCGTCTTCTTCGGCGCCCTCGGCCTCGCCTATGCGGTCGTCCTCAGCCTCCTCATGCCCGACACGCAGGCCAACGCGCGCTGGCTCACCCCGAAAGAGAGACGCATCGCCGCCGACCGCGTGCGGGCCAACCACACAGGCAACTCTAATACCAACGAGTGGAAGTGGCCGCAATTCTGGGAGGCGCTGCGCGACCCGCAGACGACCATGTTCTTCGTTACGGCGGTCGGGAATACCATGCCGTCGACGTTCGCGAGTATGGTAGGTGTGCCCTCCGTTCAGTGAAGATTCTGATCAAACGGATCTACTTGCGTCCCTCACAGAAATGGATCCTGATGTGAAATTGGGTGGTCTAGTTCTCCAGCCAAATCGTCTCCGGCTTCGGATTTTCGACCCTCGAAACGACCATCGTCTCTACTTGCCCGGCGGCGGTGATCCAACTGTCTACCTTCCTGGTGTTCTCGTACATCGCCTCTCACCGTCCGAATATCCGGCTCGGGTTGTCGATGCTTGTCTCGGTGCCACCCTTGATCGGGGCGTCGCTGCTGCATGCGCTGCCGTTGGAGAATCGCGCGGGCCGGTTGGCGGGGTATTACCTTACCTATACGTGCGTGCCCTTTGCCCTCTCTTCTGGTGATAATCTTCTGCAGCGAGAAAAACAAGTTTGAGCAGTTCCAAACTAACAAGTCCCGAGGTGGGAAACAAAACAGACATACGATGTCCTTCACACTCAACACCAGTCTCATGGCCTCCAACTACGCGGGGAATACCAAAAAGGCTACAGCAAACGGAGTGATCTTCGCCGGTTGGGCGGCCGGGTTGGTTGCCGGGCCACGTTAGTGCTCCCTTCTACCCCTTGATCTGTTCCACCGGCATTGAATGCCAGGAAGCAGCGTGAGTGACATACTGACTGACTCGCGTGGGTCATAGAATTCTTCCTTGATAGCCAAGCCCCGGTATATGAGCTTGCGTTTCGGATGCTCAGTACGTTCTATCTTCCTTCTCTCTGTTACTGTGTTACCCGGCGAGTCCGGAACACCGCCTGGGAACAATGCTGACAAGAGATAGTGGGCACCTACGCACTAATGATCATCGTCCCATGCTTCCAGCTGGCGTGGTACAACTACGAGAATCGGCGGCGCGAGCAACTTTCGACAGGGCGTCATCATCCTGGACAGGCTGGTGGGGAGGATGAGGATGATGACCGGACGGATTTCGAGCAGTGGGAGACGTTTCGGTATGTTGTGTGACTGTTCGATTGGGATTGGATGTGGAGGTAGTTTCATCCTCTAGCATGAGTTACAGCCTTCATACTGGATCTTCAGAAAAATATCATACTTGAATTTTGTTAGAAGTATAGATGGGACCAGATCCTCCTAGCCCTAATTGCGATCGGCATGAACCTGGGGATTGATGTATATCGGGGACAAAATTCGTCAAATGTACTCTGCTAATCTGTAACACGTCGTCTCTTGGCCATTCATTTCATCATTCGTTTTGTGGTTCTGTGAGCTGTTCTACGTTTACAAATATTATTTGCGGGAGGTACGCATTGTGCAGGCATGCAGTCAGTGTCATGGAAGTATAGGGTGGATCCAGGGACCCTCTGATCTGATACGAACTTATGTCATATTCACATTCCGACATATCTCCCTATAGCTAGTGCAATTGGTGTATGCTAACCCCGTTCATGCGTTCCGCTCCTTCAAAAATGCACACGTTCCACTGTCTCCCGCCGAAGAACCTCAGCATCTTCAGGCAAAAGGAAGCCCGACTTCATTTGACGGGCAATCGCCACCCCCGCCCGCCTGCGATATGCAGCCACCGATCCATACAGCACCCGCAGTTCTTCCTCCGTGAACGGCCATTCTGAGCCTATGAAATTGGTAAACATCAATTAGCAATCAGCTTCATTGAATCCAGGGAACAGAAGTGGTATTTTCTAAGATAAGAGACATTCAACTCACCACAATACCAGTTCGGCCTCCCGCGAGGCGTCGCCGCCACGATCCTCGCCACCGGCACCTCGATGTGCAACGTCCGAACCCCATCCAATGCATTTCCAAAGCGATCGCGCACGATCTCATCTGTCTCACCAACGGTCCGAATCCACACACTATCCGGCGGCGTGAACCCGCCGTCTCCACCCTCAACAATCCACCGCCGCATCGCTTCAAACACAGCATGATACACAAACGAATTCGCAACAGTGCTCCATCTTACCCCCTCTCCCTCGCCTTCTTCCCCAGACTCCTCCACCCCAGGGAGAGATGGCCTCTCCCCCCACCGCACCCGATCCACGGCAGAGAAATACCGCGACTCGCGATGACCCATACCCGCCACCTCATACAGCCTATACCCCTCGCTCTGCGGCCTCCGATGCGCCGTCCTCTTCCAATGCATCTGCCCACTCACCCCACAGGGATACCGCACCGACAAGAACTCCGATTCCCCCAGCAACTCAATTATCTTACCCCCGGACACACAGTCAGGCAAAGGCGTCGTGCCGCCCGACTGACACGGCAAAAACCCATCAAACGGAGCCGTCACCCCATCCGGCAACCTTAAATGTCCGGAGTGCGTGATGAACCGCCGAGTAAGGCCGCCAGTCTGCGAGAGACCGCTGAGCACCACCCACCGCGCCGGTAGGCCGTCCAGCAGGCCCGCGCGGAGGGCGTGCGACGCCGCCGTGAGGATCTCCGGGGACTGGGTCGTGGCGGGCCACCATTTCGCTTTGAAGGCGTCGTAGGCTTGCCAGAGTTGCTCTTTGGAGAGAGGTTCTTCCTCGCTCCCGTCCTCGAGGGGAATGTTGTCCGAGAACTCATCGCAGGTCGGGCCGGGCGTGAAGGCCATGGCTGCGTAGCGCTCGGGATCGACGTTCTTGAGCTTCCCGATCGCGGAGGGGGCTTGCGAGTCGATTTCGAGCCAGGCGTGGTCTATCCCGTTCATTCCCCCGGCAGAGGTTGCGTTAGATGCATTCTCTTCCAAGTCCATTCCATCAATCCGCGTTGCTTTCGCGTGATCAAATAGGAGCATAGGAGGACGACTCACCATTCCGCATAACCCACCGATTCACATGCCGCCAGACACTCGTCCCACCCCACAGGTGCGAGGGCTCGGCGACCACGAACCCCGAGAACCGGGCGGGGTCTGCGGGCCGTCGGAGCAGCAGGCGCGTGCAGTACGAGTGGCCCTGCGCGGCGCCCGAGATCAGGTACTCCTGGCTGATGTAGTCGTATTCCGGGAGGAGGTCGACGTGGTAGGGTTCCAGGAGGACCGTCGGGTGGGCGGGGTCGGTCTCCGGGAGGAAGGTCACGGTTGGTTCGGGAATGGCGAAGAGCTCCGTTGGAGGTTGGGATTCCTCGTCGGTCATCCTGAGCTTCTTTTGATTGCTATTGAAATCTCTTTGGTTTTGGTTATGCTGTCTGTGTGGGGTTGGGTTGTCAGAAGAATGGTGTATGGTTGATGTGGGAATGTGCAGGACCGTACAGAGCGTTGCGCCACTTGCTCGGGGCTTTGGTTTTTGTTTGAGTTCCGATGTCGAAGAAACATAAAGCGATAGAAGGTCTGATTCAATCTCTTATCAAGTGCACTGGGAACCCTGCCTGGCATTCCATATTCTTACTTCTAGCACAAGCATATGCTGTCACTATACCTGGCCACCTTGCCCGACAAGGTCACGCGCCGACCGACATACTCGGTGGAGCGTCACCGGTCGCCCTCGCCCCATGACTCGTAACTTTCTTGGCGATTGGGCACATCTCATCGTAGAACGTGGGAGGATTCCACGCTTTTATTTTTTTTCATGATGAGAGTTTGATCTCCGCTAAGACGAATAGTAAGTAACTATGGCCTGGTTGGTTGTTGCAAGTCACGTGCAGAAGATCAGCCCGGCAGGGCGTCGACGATTCTAATTCACTAGACGTTGTAGATAGCATTGCTGGTCGTCATGTGAACTCTAGATAATAAGCGTAGTGACAGAGGGAGAAATTCTTTCTGCAAACCAAATACACAAAATCTTATGAGGTTTGCTCCTCGATGTGCCTGTCGGCACGTACAAAATATTTTGCCCTGCTCTCTGAGCTCAACATCGCCTCGGTCAATTGAGGGATACCCGATACAATTCTCTCGCCCACCTCTCCCCTTCTGAAATTTACGAGAATTTAACCACGAAAGATTCGTCCGCTTTCAATCCGTCAAGCATACGCGGACTCTCGTTTGGTGATTTCTGAACAAGTCTACCTCGGAATGATCCCCCAAGTTTCCTGTGGAATAGTTGCGCAGCCGTTGGCGGTGAAGACGTCCCGCGCTCATTGTCCTGTATAGGAACCCGAGGTGGGGTGTTAGAAGATGTAATTACTAGGTAAATACAGTAGAGAGGGAATAATCTAAGCAGGGAGGTCAATGTACTGTGCACCCTGCGATTTGTCCTATCTAAGTCTTTCAATCTTCAAGTATACCATTCACTCCAGCAGGTCCCAAGAGAACAGACACCGTACTAGAAATCAAATACACAGTGGGCGATCTCCACCGGATTTTAGAGACCTGGAAAATCGGTTCTAATGATAATCTTCTGGTGATGATTTGGTGAAATTGTACCGAGACATAAAACAATTAAGCTTTGTGACTGGCAGCTTAGTTGGCATTTTTTACAGGATTGAGTAGAGGTATTGTGTATATACGGTAAAGCACGGCTTGGCCCTGCTGATTTGAGGCTCAAACATGCCTGTGTGCAATATACACAGTAGGTTTAAAAAACTCTAGAAGGGTCTGTCCGCGGCTTCTTTTCCATAAGCATCTCTCCATCTCCGAGGCAAAGCGGGGGGGGGGGACTCGGGAAGTGGAGGGTTAACCCCGAAGGGGGAGTTATTCCCGACACCGTGTTGCCCTAATGCTGTTGTTCAAGTGAAGATGTTCAGCTAGCTCTAATTATGCATACACATCAAATACAGAGCTATTATCAAAAGATGATCTCCTGAAGATAACACCGATGGTAGACCACTACAATACATTTTCCCCAAAACTACAGAAAAGTGAAGCTAAGGGGTTAGTAGCCATGTGCGGAACGTAGTCTTCGGCTCGAGCGATGGCACGTAACAATTTAGCCCCGAGGCCAGAGTCCGATAGTGGCATTAGTTGAATTAATATAGACACACGGCACAGAACCCACATTTCCCTCAGCCTCGCAGCCTCTCAGGGGCTACACATATACCCACTGACCACACGCGAGGAAGGGATCGCACTTCATGCAAGGAAAACTATTCCTGTCGGATCGATGTTTCCACCACTGAGGACTGTCAGATCTAGTCCGGGCCAAGACTAGTGTTTGCGACCGTTGGCGACTACTTCGTAACCGTGTGTGTGTGCCCCTTGCGCTGGAAAGAATGCCTTTCCCCCTGTCCTGTGCTGCAGAAACGGAGAGATCATTATAGTGCCACGCTGCTGCTATCTGCCTGAAGGCAAGCTAAGAAGCTACCATGCCTGGTACTGAGATCACATTACCCACCCGACGTCGAACATATACGAGATCAAGAACGGGATGCCGCACCTGTCGGTAAGTGCTCTGCTAGGGACCGCCTTCGATGAACGGGGCCTGATTACCCAGTGCACGGCGGATTCGATGCGACGAGCAACCCGACGCGTGCAAGAATTGCACCTCCACCGGTCGGAAATGCGACTATGATCTCCATCGACTTCCCTGGGGGCGGCAAACCACCCTCCCCGGGGCCATCTCGGTCCAGAGACATGGGTGGATTCTGACGTCGGATGAACAACGCTGCTTTTCGTACTTCCAGCACCGCACCGTGTCCAGTGTAGCGGAGCTGTTCGACTCCCCGCTCTGGGAGAGCCACATTCTGCGACTGAGCTTCACGGAACCGGCCGTCTGCCATGCGGTCAACATGCTGAGTGCGATCCAGCAAGCCGCGGAGACCAATCGAATGCGACTTACTGGGGCACAGTCCGATGACGACCACTTGAAATTCGCGCTGGAGCAGTCGGTGCGGGCATCAGCCTTGTTGCGCCGCCGGCAGGGATCAAACGACCCGCAGCTGATCCACACGGTTCTTATCTGCTGCCTGTTGTTTGTGATCGGAGAGCATATGCGGGGCAACTTCGATATTACCATTGTGCACGCCAAGCACGGGGTACGCATTATGCGAGAAGCACAGTCCCGCGGGCAGAGGATCGATCCTGCGCTTGTCGATTATTTCCATCACCTTGACATGGAATCCGATCTCTATTGCCAAACGGCGCAACAGGGCGATACCAAACGTGAAGAGCCGGACTGGGTGACGAACGATCATCCGATTGTTATCCAAAGCGTGGCCGATGCCCGAGTCGCATTCATGCGGATCAGCAACCAGTCAATCGGCTTTATTGGCCACGCCTGGCAAACGCCGAAAGCCAAGATTCATGCTGAATATGACGCTTTCTGGCTCGCGCGCCAGCGGATTCTCTCACGGTACCAGCAGTTCACTCAGGCCCTCAACTCGTTCTATGAGACCCACGCGCATACGCTGACGGGCAAAGAACACCGCGCTGTGACTTTGCTGCGTCACTTGGAGGTCGTCCAGACTCTCTCGTTGAGACTCACGCTACACGACACCAGTGACGCCAGTGACCAGGCCCGGATTCTCAAGGATTTTACTACCCTGCTGTCGAGCAGTCTCGCTGTTATAGGCGCCATCGCCCGCAGCACGACGACCATTATCATCGAACCGCTGGTCATCGGGGGTCTGCACATCGTGGCGACCCAGTGTCCGGACTTCACGTTGCGGGTTCAGGCCCTGGATGCCATGCGCTCCTGGCCCCACAGTGAGGGGCTGGTCAACTCGGAGGTCTGGGCCGCCCTCGCGACCGAGGCGCTCAGGGCCGACCTTCTACAGCGGATAGCCCAGGACGGAGAGAACCGGACCGGGGTAGCGTATCCGATGGAGACTGATCGGTTTCTGGTCGAGGTCTTGCGATCGAGTCATACTGCGAAGGACTGGGCGCCTGTTCGTGCGAAGGATTTGGATATTGGGGGCCTGGTATCACCGGTGGATTCAGAGTCTCGTGGAGATAGTTCTGGGTGGCGGGTCAACTGGGAAGTAACAAACACAGACAAGGCGTTTCAGGATCTCATGTGAAGCTGTTCATGGTGTGAGACTTGATGCTTCTCGCTGACCTATTCCTACAGACTACAGATGGACATGGTTGTATTAAGAAATGGTCCGTGCATCCGTGTCATAATGACCATGGGCTGGCTGAATGCATACCCAATCTGGGCTACACACTGCTTATTCGTTACATAATTCGAGATAAGGAGGGTCCGAGGCGCTTGAAATTGGGGTTTGTGCCATGCCGTCGCAGCTTTTCACAGCCGTTGTGCATCATATGTCTACAATGACGACAGACCTATGATGACCACAGGAAATGCTGCAGGACGAACGTCTGTGATAGTATACCACCGCAGGCTATACATCCTACATTCCAGAAGCCCGGTGGCCGTACGATTTCGATACTTAACAGCTTTACTGCCCAGCAGACCGCCCCGCCTAGCATAGCCCTAATACACGAGATGAGATACACTAATCTCCCATACAGCGCTCTTCTGTAGTAATGCCGTCTGGCTGAAAGCCACATAATTCTGAGAGGTCTAAGAGTCAATAGAACTTGTAGTGAGATGGTATTCCCTAGGCCGAGTAGCCGACGAAGGTATCGTAGCGCTGAGAGAGGTATGGGTAAAAGGGTGCATGTTCGAAGAGGTGGGTGGATAAAAGGCCCTCAAGAGGAAGGCCCACGTCCGTATATTATCAACGCTCCTTCGAAAGTCCATGTTTTCACGCACTGGCTCTCATTCCTGGTCTCCTGCCTCAATATCCTTATCTATCTTGGCCTTCACCGCTTTCCAGCGTCTACCCCACTTGGTCAATTGAGAAGCAATACACGCGATAATCAAAGAGACGGCCACAGAAACGCCGACTAGATAGGGGTCAGGATTAGCCTTATCCGCGAAAGGGGGACGGTCTGTGCCACAAGCTCACATATGATCGGGAAGATCCATTTCCCTTCATAGCTGACGCTCTCTGACATGAGGAAAGTCAGACACATTCAAAGCAAAGAAGCTCGTCAGAAACGATGCGGGCAGCTGTCGTTAAAGCAAGCTTTAACTCAGTGGTTTGAACTATGCGAATATGGATAAACTCACGAAGGCGGTCGTCACAAGTGTAAACACCATGATAGCAACACCCTGCTTGGCAGTCTCGTCGCTCTGCTTGCGGCTGCTCTTCGCTTGGTTGATGTTCGCTTGCTTCTGCTTGAGATCAAGCAGCATGTCAAGGGACTTCCGGACGGTCTCCGCATCTTTGATCATCTCTTCGATCTCCGCTTTGATCTCAGAAGGGGTTTCGTAGGTGAAGCCTGCCTTGCGTTCATGCTCCTTGCCCCAGAGCCGGTCGCACACCTCTTTTTGATCCTCCGCCAAGCTTTGAAGAATGTTGAGCTCGTTGCTGATATCCTTGATCTCCCGTAGAAGCGTTGTTTCCGCGAGGATGTTATCATACTCCTTCTTGGATGCGGAGATGGTCTCCTTTTCGGGTTTCTTTGTGTTTGGTCTTCGCACGCGCGCTGTCTGGTTTCCGGCATCGGGTCTATCGAGGAATCAATCGTCAGCTCTTGGCATTAAGGTCATTCTTCAGAGGGAGTCTCACCTAGCGCCTGTGGCCCTGGCAGCTTGAGTATTATCTCCTTCGAACAACATATCGCCCGTTCTATCAGTCCCTAAACTGTGTATGTTCTGTTCGCGCAAAGGGCGAAGGCCCACAGCGTCGGCCATGAAAAGCCACAGTGACTTGCAGAATCTTCCAATCTTCACGGCCTTGGTTTCGTCTCGCCCTTCCGACGACTTTTCTCTTTTGAGGTCATCCCCCAGTTGCTCGCAGAATGACTTGTATAGTGCAGCTTCTTTCTCACGCTTGCCTTAGTTGTTAGTAGGTGTCTGTGAAAGCAGGGCAAGAACGAAAAGGCGAGCGACTCACAACATTCTGGATGGATTCTCGGAAGATGGCGAGCGGCGACTTCTTCGGGCTTGGATCTGGGCTGATCTCCGGTACATCGAACATCCCGATCGCCGTGCTGAGGATAATCTCGCGGACTCTTTCTACTGGCCAAGGTGTTCTGTTCTTCTGGCTCTTCAGGTTGGCAAGTACTCGTTGAAAAAAGCCCCTGGTGGCGTCGGTGGTTTCTCTTGTTGTGAAGGTAACAATTGTTTCTGGAAGGATTAACGTTAATACGGCATTGGAAACGAGGTCTTCCAGGGGCATCTTGGAGTCATACTATCGACAAGCGTAAAGAGCCACAGCTGGTTCACGAGGAAGATTGTAGAAGTGTCCTAAGGGGCACTTGAATGTGGCCTGCCGGCCGGTCCTGGTCTGTTCTCCGATCTGGTGAAGCGCCCAACAACTTGATCACTGTCTCTTTGTGTGGTTTCACTGATCGAGGAGTAATAGTACTGGTCGAGGGTCATGTAGGGCTGCTCCTGGTTTGCGGGGTCGTCCTGAGACTGAACGGGTTCCGGAAGCGCTTGCCCGGGATTGTTGCGGTCCGGTTTGCGTGGCCAATCGGACCAACCTAGATATGGCATCTATCACACGTATCAGTTGCCCTCCAAGGTATATCAATGAACTTTTCTACTGACATAGAGCGCAGAATCATGTTGCGTGGGCTTCGCTTCGAGGCTCTGATCGGGAAGACCCTTTGTCACGATCATGAAAGTCAATGTCACTGCGCAAGAATCCGAGTAGTCCGTGAGAAACGGCACTGTTGAACTCACCTGCATCACAACTGGGGCTTCATGTATGTCTTGTGACCGCTAGCATGCATGAGGGCCTGGTTGTTGTCAATGAATGCGGCCAGTGCTCGGTGGTCTTTATTTGTCAAGCCTCTGTCTTTTGACAGACGGACTAGGAGCTCCTGGGTCACATTAGTCAATGCAATCGAGCACGATGAGTAGCGTACCGTCAAGCACCGCAACTAGGCGAGAGATTTGATGTTAGCTTGCGCAACCCAATTGAATTGGTCTTCCTTACATTTGTCACTGGAATATGTACCCATCTTACGTCTAGCTCGCTGGGAGTTCGTCGCGTTATTTTGAATCCGTGTTTCACAGCCATTTTGGTCTCTTTTCGATGACCTGGCTTGGATCTCTCTGGTTTAGGTTCAGCTAAAGGCCCGTTTTCGAGAGCATCTGTGAGTGCGGAGACTTCGCGATACTTGAAGTCATGCATGATGGTTCCAGGCCCCTTTCTGTAGATGATGTCGATCACCGGAGAGCCCTTGATTTGGAAAATGACATGGTCACGATTCTGGCCTTGATCGGAGAGGAAGTCGAGCACCGTACCTCTTGGCGACCGAAGTCTGAGGCCGGGCGGTCGAAGCTCGGGCAATGATGGTCGTCCGCCGGGGGGCTAGTTTGTTGAATGGGGGGAGGATCTGTCAAAAGGTCAAGAATGAGCCGGCCATTCCGGTCATGTTCACCCCAAGACTCGGCTTGCTTCTCGGCATGCTGGATGTCATCTTCGCTGGGATATTCTCCGTTGGAAAGGAGCCACCAGACGACCACGGGCTTCTTGAGTGACACGACTGTTTGAAGCACATTCAACGCCGTCGATCCAGGGAGCAAGTACTCAAAGTAGCGATCCAAGTATCCCTCGTTACCTGGGGCTTTGTACCGGGCTGTCAGCTCCAAGATTCTGTCTTGATTCTCCTCTGCTAGATTGAGAAAATGCTCTCGATTCTTGCCGACACTCGGGTCCAATACCTTCCACAGAAAGCTTTCAATATCTCTATGACTTGATGAACCCCCGCGCGCGGATATAGATATCAAATCCTGATCATCCCCACAGTTATCGAACAAGATCTGGAATATTCTCGATGATGGAATGACAGGCATATCATGGGTTTGCACATCGCAGGTATCCCGTTCGTCATCATCATGCTGACCCGCCCCTGATTTTGCCCCCAACCAGTGTAGCATAGCAGAGCTTGAATAAAGGAAAGATTTTGACTGTTGATTCCCAGAGAAAGCAGATCGGTCACATGATCATTGTCCATTCCTGGGTCGCTGTATTCAGTTCTTAAGATAGTTTCTGTGATGGCAACGTCGGCGCCGAGTGCTGCCACAGTAATCCATGAAATGCCATCTCGATCCAGACGTGGAAGAGATTGTGATCCTGCCAGGTACTTTGCCAAGATAGCCTTCTGTCGATTCAGAACAGCCCAATATATGACTGCCGCCATGTGGCTCGCGATAATCCTGGGATTGTTGTACCTCGCTGAGAACCTCTCTTCTGCTACATCCCCGCGATCGATTGAGGCTGCACTCAAAATAGAGGTCTCATCCTCCTGATGATAATCCATGCATCAGAGGAGGTGAAGTGACACCTCTTTGATCTCTCGGGCATCCGAGAAATATGGTTTGTTCTGTGTCGGGTACTCAGGGAAAAACACAGAACTTTCCAGGATGTCCAAGACAACGGATATAAAGCCCTCACTGGCAGCCAAAGCTAGAGCTGTACCGTATTCTTCAGCTTTTGCAGTTACAAACTTTGTTCGCTTTCTGAGAGCCTCTGGATACGTTAGTTCTTTGATAGATGACTTACTCGCTAGGTTGACGTCCCTATCTAGCCAGTTGAAAATTGCTTTAACAGTCTTTGGACGTCCGTAAGAAGCAGCAAGATGCAGTGCAGTCGTGCCGTCATATGCTGTGGCATACAAATTTGCCCCTCGCTCGAGAAGGATATTCACAATATCAGGGTCACTGCGAAAAGCAGCCCAATGAAGTGCCGTCCAGTCGCAATTATCCTTTTTCCCCAGGAGTGGATAGCATCTACTTTCAGGCAGCATCCGCGTTATTGCCTGATCTCCGTCATGAACAGCCTGATGCAGCATGGGAATTCCATCCACCCTCTTGGCACACGCATCTGCGTTGTGCTCCAGGAAGATTTTCACCAATATGGGGTCTCCTCTGATTACCGCCTCATGGAGTGCTGTCAGTCCAAATTTGTTGCATTGCCCCAGAAGCTCACTTGCCATTATCCGAGCTTGCTTCGGCCATCTCGATCAGCAATCGAACCAAATCAGAGTCTCCGTACATTATCGCAAGGTGCAGAGCACTTTCCTCCCACTGATTTTGCCTCTTGATGAGTTCAACCCCACCTCTTTGGACGAGAAGGTCGAAAGTGCTCATAGAGACATTGGCTTCTGCTGCGAAGTGGAGCACGGTCCGTCTAGAATTCTTGGTTTCTGCGTCGATCTTTGATCCGTGGCGCAAAAGCATGTCCACAATTCTAGCACGATCCAGACCCCCAGCGAGCATCAGGAAGGTGACCCCGGACTCTAGTTGGGCATTGTGGAGGGGAAACCTGTACTTGAATGGCCCTTCAAGATCCAGATCGGTGTGGCCATCCAGTAATCGTTCGACAGCAGCAGCATCGTCGCCCTCTTCGATAATAGCTCTCAGCTGTTCTTTGCAGTCCAGCTCCAATTCACGGTGCCCGCTTTGTATGTCCGAGCCGAAGCTTTGGTGTTCTGTCCAAGTTAGAATTCACATAGGATCTCGGTTGGGAGAACAGTACCTTCGTCCATTTTGAATCTTCTTTCGGGACAGAATCTCGCAGAAACAATATATGTAGCCGTAAGCCAAGATGGGGGTAAATAGAGAAGTGCAACTTTGACAACAAGTGTATGGAGTAATTGGCATGATTATTATGTCGAATTGTTGGGTGGCTAGGATATTAAGTGTTCTCGCAGGCATCCAGACAGCGAATACGTGCTCCGTCAGCCCCCGCGGATACTTGCAGATCCAGATCGCTCATCCCTCCTAAGCCCGTCCACCCCTGTAATATAGAGTACAAATTGGCGAGATGTATCTGCATCCACCGCTTCTCATTTCCGGTCAGATCTCATGCTAATACAAATACTATTCATATCACAAGACGCATCGAGATAAGCCTTGGAGACACGACATGAATTACTTAAACTTGACTAAACATCTCGGTCTGTATTCTGTACATTTGGTCGATAGTGACAGTATTGAACAAGACATGAGGAAAGCCCCAACAGTCCCTATACAAACGAAATGAACACAAATTACGGTTGATTTGTTTGTTCTCACCTAGCTCATTCAATAAGAATATACATCAAGAAAGGTGGTATTCTACGTGGCCAAGGTGGCTATCCGAGACATGGCGGCAGAAGACGGACAGAGGTCCAATGACTACCAAGTGCAACCCTCGAGAGCCACGTCAGCATCAAATTTGCATCCCGAAGAGAGGCGGGGTAGTTTGGTCCCGGTGAAGTGAAGATTCGTTGCTTGGAATGTGTTGAGAGTTGAGTAGGTCGCTTCCTATGCATGAGGCCGACCATTATTGCAGAGAAACCAGGATGAGCGGCAATGGTGATTCCTGTTCCTCATCGCTCTTATCCTTTCAGACTCAGTCTGTAAGTGGTTGCCAGACAGGACCTCTCTCATCAAAGTCATTTACCAGGGTACGCTAAGCGTAGAGTTGGGCAAGGCATGAAAGCTACCGCTAACCCTAAGGTTAGGCAATAATTTGGTCCGGAGTCGATGAATCGTCTTTCGGGTCTGCGGTAACGCGCCCCTTCAGGTGTGTATGAAACATGTGCATGGTATTGACCTTTGCAGGCAAGGAGGAATGACGGGTAATATGGTCGCTGAAGCAACACTTCCTTTGTATCCGATCGTGTGTCCGCGGTGCCGCAATCACTAGGTGCGCAAGCCACACCGCTGCGAATGATCAAATCAGTAATTTAGCTAATCCAACTCGCGGATTGAGATGTCTATGCCAAATATCATCATGTATTCCGTGTCGCCACCTAAAATATGACTGGATATCTACAAGTCTCGCCAGTATTGTCCCTACTATATCTATACGCACTGCAATGTGAAGATCAAAAGAGTCTCCTGGACAATCGTGCTAATTCTCTTTAATTGGTTCTTTCTCACTGTGATTCATACGACCTTTCTTGTCTTTGCAACACCAGGGCCTGGGTTCATGCGAGGACAGGATTCCCAAATTTCTCCTACAGTGCTTCTTGATTCCCGGCTTTCGACTAAGATCCTGTATCTTGTAACCAAACACGCTGTACCCGCTCGGAGTCTCTGGCATGGCATGACATATAACTCTCCCTAAAATCAAATTGTATCAGGCAACCGGTGATCTCAGCTTATTTACGAGGAGGACAGATACATTGTATTTCCGTGAAGATGATGCTTCTGCATTCATGATCTAAAACAAAGAGAAGAATAGAAGCATCCATTTCAACAGCCTAACTACTATATCTATCCAGGTGAATGATATTTCCCTAGAACTTCTTGGTCAAACTTCGTAAATACATAGTAGCTTTCACTCTGTCTCAGGTTATAAGATAAGAGTCCTTGGCAGAACCGCTCCACCTCCACATCATCGATTCACCAATGAACCCAACGAGTAAGTTATGAATTTTTAACTTGATTCCCGCCGCCAGGGCAGCCGGAAGTAGTCTGCAACAGCGTCAGTTCTGTTCTCAGGTCGCACGGTCACCGAGAATCAGACCCGGGCAAGGATGAATGGGGCCCCAGCAATAAACCGCTCTTGTGGCAGGAAAATAACTTACTGCTTGCGGGCTCGCTCGGGTGAGCGTCCAGCCCGCGGATCCATTTGCCTAGCGGAACTTGCGCGTGGTCGGCCTCGAAGGCGACAGCCCTTAAAGAGTTTGTCGGCGGTACTCGCGGTTTCAACGTGCGTCGCGTAGGAAATGTCACACCACTGATCGCGCTCAGAGGATCGCTCAAGTGGATTTTATAGCCATGGAACAATAGGTCATCCATACACAGGTACCGAAGCGAGGGCATATCGTCGTGAAGACTCGCCCAGACTGCCCGCCACCGGCGCGCGATCTCTGCCCTGCAATCAAGGATCCACTGCTGCTTCTCGGCAGAGTGAGGCTCAGCATTCAAGGTAGAGAGCCGGCTGATGGCTTCGACTAAATTTACAGAAGATAATGTAAGCCGCTGCAAGGTAGTGGCAGCGGGACGGAGGAACGCTTGCAGGTCACTGTGGGTAGTATCGACGCTGTGCAAGTCCAGATTCCGAAGCTGTGTGAAGTGCACGCGCGGTGCGAGCTGGGAGAATATCTGACTCGATAGGCGCTTGTCCTGCTCGTAGCAGAACGACAAGTCGAGGGTTCGCAAGCTGGGTGCGGCGGCCACCACCATTTCTAGTGTACCCCGCAGACAATCCTCTTCACAATAGTCCGTGGGCGCTTGGTCCGTGCCACAAAAGCAAAGATGGAGGGTCTCCAGATTCTGTAAAAGAGGCAAAAATCGCTTGTACTCTGGTGTCATCGTCAAGGTTGTCAGATCCTGTGCCGCCACGCCGCAGTGGCGACGATCGCACGTCTTCAGTCTCCGGAGCTCTCGCTGTGCGGTAACAATAGCGTTTACCACGGTGGAGAAAACACTTGCATTTTTATCTCCCATTTTTGTCTTCTCGTGCCAAAGGTACACAGAGGGAGCTATTATACCGTGGCAGGGGATCTGACGCCGAAGCTGGCGTACCCCTAAGCAAGGAAAATCCGCCGGCTGGGCCGCATCGAGTAAGACCCACGTGGGACAGGATCGCAGCCCGATACCGTCCAGATTCTTGAAGCAGGCGAGTGACCGACGAAGGACACTCCCAAAGGTCCTCGTGCTCAATACGTGACAATGATCCGCGACAATTGCCTGGTAGACGGTGAAACGGTTAAAGCGCTCAGCACCGGCCCTCGATCCCCTCGCGTATAGACTCAATGGGAAAGAATGGTCCCGTAGTGGGGGAGGTGTGTTGCCCACTGGTAAGTATTTTTTCTCAAGCGAACCCTCAAAGAGGGTCGGGACGATCCAGAGATCCTTTACTCGTGTTCGAATGTTCTCGTCAGCAGCAATTGCTGCTAGGCGGCTCAGCCCTTCACTTGTAATCAATACACAAATGGTCTGGAAGTTGAAGTTCACGAAGGCCTCCGACGAGCGGAGGTAGAATGTCCGGCAGGTAAGCCGAAGGGCGCACCAGTCGGCTAATTTTAGGTATCCACAGATTTCGGTGACAAGCTCCGAAGGAAGGACGATGAAGGACATGTTAATGGTCAGGGAGGCAGTAGTAACACCTCTGAGGGTGGATGGCAAACATGTCAGATTTATGAGAGTTTCTTAGTGTCAGCATGGCTAAGTTACTAACTACTTATTAGTAGCTAGTATAGAGACCGGCGATGGCCGAAGAGACAACCGGTGGAGCCGCTCCTCACTAGTCAGTAGTCCACTAGATTCCCGACCCTGGATGACGCGTCACCGTAGTCTTCCTTGGATTATGGCGTCGCAAGAGCTTGGTCACCTCAATCTCTAATGTTCCAGGGTCTTCATGAACGAACCCCTTAACTGAAACAACATAATCAAAAGGAAGTCCTGGCAAAAGACCATTTCCAGGATAATCGCGAGAGGAGCCGGGCTCGACTCACTCTTCTCCTTTGATTTGATCTCATAGAAAAATCATCTTTGGCATTGTATATACCCTGCGATGTGTCTACGTCTCAGATAGGACAAACGCCTCCACAGCAGCAAAGAATGACATGACTCATGAATATGAGTCGAGGTCAAGCTTCAGATCGTGAAACATGACTGTGGTTAAGTTTCCGGGCAGCGCTTGGTCGGGCTGTGATGACTAACTGGTAAGCACTAACTGTGCCAGCCAATCCGTTTAAGCTATTCTAGTTTGCTGGTTGTGTCAAAGCTCGGTTATTCATGCGAGACAACCACTGAGTCAGTTGGAGTATGAACGAGGTATCCCATCCGTAGACGATCTACTGTTCTTGTCGTGTCTTAAGCGTCATGCCCACTCAAATTCATTGGAAATTGTCCGCTAGGCACTTTATACGTTTGATATCAGATTGTCGTGACTTGACTACACAATCTAAGCATTCTTAACTGCTAACTCCCAATCGTAGTAAATTGCTGCGCCTCACGCAGGGTCACGTGGTCCGGCTCTAGCAAAACAAGATGGATCACCTGAGAGCGGGGTAGGCTGAGACCTGACGGTGGGCGAGGCCAAAACCTGTAAGCCTAAACCCAACTCATCTCTTATCAGTATTTGTACAAGCCTCAAATAGCAATGATGACAAACACAACGTACCAGACTGGTAAGAATGATGGAACCTTTGTGGGAGTGAATAGCGGTACCATCACGATTTGTAAGTGGAATAATCAGCCTTAACTCATACGATGGTAGCTGACCTGGAAACAGCCTCAGGGCAACCGGTCTCATTCGATCAAGGCTTGTTGCGTGATCTGCGAAGAGCACTTTTTGTCACGGATCCCGAAGAAGATAGAGCTGCGCTCAAACTAAGGAAAGGTGATCGGGCACAGGGCACCTGCGATTGGATGCTAGAAACGGATGAAATTCGGGAATGGTTAGATGAAGAAAATGACGGAGGATCCAATATCATGTGGCTGTATGGGAATCCCGGGACGGGAAAATCCACAATGGCCATCACACTTACCGATGAAATTGCGAAGCAAGAGCCGTTTCTTGACGGTAGTAAAACGCTGACATATTTCTTCTGTGACTCCGCCGATGAGAGGCGAAGAACGGTGACTGCACTCTTACGGGGACTGCTCTACCAGTTTCAAAGACAGCACTCGCACTTTCTCAACCACTTCCAAGACAGGTTTTTGGAGCGTGGAAAAGATTTGTTTGATTCCTTTGAGGCGTTGTGGTCCATTTTCATACGCATAATCAATGACGAATCGATTGGCCACAAATACTGCGTCATTGACGCTTTGGATGAATGTGAGAACAGTTCGCAACTTCTTACGCAGCTTGACCAATACTACCGCAACCTTCCGAAGCAACACGAGAACAGACTACATATACTCATTACCAGTCGACCATATCCTGAAATCTGTGAATATCTTCAATCTTTCCGACACAAGGATCTCGGGCAATATCATCAGAGGAAGCAAGACATCAAACAAATGATCACCGAGAAAGTGCAGGATCTGAAGCGGAGAAAGAACTACACCGCACGCATTGAGCGAGAAGTCACCCAAATTCTCCTTGACAAGGCAGAAGGGACGTTTCTGTGGATTGGAATCGCCTGCCAAGAACTGTCAAGTGTCCGCGTGAGAGACGCGGTCCAGACCCTCCAAAGACTACCTCGGGGGCTTGATTCTCTATATCGGGAACTACTTGATAATGCTATTCAGCAGGGAGAGATCGAGAAGACAAAGATTATTGAGATTCTTCAATTTGTTGCTGTAGCTAAAATTACAATGACCGTATCCCAGTTGTCACGAGCGTGTCGGTCTTACGAGGACGACGACGACGAAGAAAGAATCGCCTTCTTTAAAGACGACATCCGGATGTGTCGATTAATGGTAATCATTGAAGGCAATTTTGTCCGGCTATTACACAAGTCGGTCGAGGACTTTCTACTTGGAGTGGACAATGATGACGTTACACAACGCCTCAAGGCTCATGCAGCTCTTTCTTATCGCTGCATCAGCTACATAGTCAATTGGGATTTGAACAATCGATCCACTGACCAAGATTTCCTTCAGTACTCTACTCATTTTTGGACAACACATGCCCATCTAGCCAAGAAAGAATTCTCTATCCTGGAACAACACAGAGCTTTCTACGACTTTGCAGCGAGCCATTGGATTAAGTGGTGGAGCATCTTCACAGAAGGTACCTCGACAATATGTACTTCCAGCTTCACTCTCTTTCATGCTGCGGCGAATTGGGATATTGAGGCCCTGGCCGAGCTTGGACTGGAAATGCTTGTCGACAACAAAATGGGGCCTCGTTCAGTCAAGTATGATGATCGCGAATTTAAGTACTTGTCGCATAAGGGCACGCCTTTGAGGATCGCAGCGTCGCAAGGACATACTAACATCATCCAAATGCTGTTGAACAGCGCTGATATGACGCTGGAGATAAATGCTGAAATTATACACGCAGCAACAAAGAATACTACCCGCGGATCTGAGATCCTACAGCTTTTCCTAGACTTCACAAAAGGCAATCTTCTAATGACGGAAAGCATTTTGGAACTTGCAGCACGAAATACAGGATGTGGATTCGAGATTCTCCAGATCATTTTCAGTCATTACGGAGACAGCATCCGCCCTCAAATATCGGAAAATGTAATGAAGCACGCTATGGCGAATCAGGAAAATGGGAGCAAGCTGGTGGGCTTGATTGCAGGGAGATTTCCCGGCATAATGAACACCTTGGCAACCCATGAAGCCTTCAAGTTCGCAATTTCGAACGATCGAGACAACATCAAGCTCGTTGACTTATTATTTACTCATGCAAGTGAGGTAATCATATCGGAGCAGATTGTCGAGACTGCGATACCCAGTAGAAAGAACACCAGGGAAATAACGCTTCAGCTTTTTTCGCGTGCAGACCGAGCCAGTGTTTTGACAGAGAGAATTATATTGAATGCTGCATCCCACAGCACCCAGCTATGCCAGGATCTAATCAGGATGACTCTAGAAACCGCCGCACAGTCTCGGTTCTCAGCAGGATTAAAGCATCTCATTGTTAGTTGGTGCGACGTGACATCGATGAACCTCTTTCTGCATGTGATGGACAGTCAAAGTTTCATCAATCAGAACATGATAGCTGGAGTAAAGGATGAAGATGCCAGGGAGATTCTGAGAACCCGAATGAAACTTCAATGCCTTCCAACCGCAGCGAGCACTCCGACAGCCGAAAGTCACATTGATTCGCACTCACACCGCCTTTCTATCAGGCAGATCAACGTTATAGAAGATCATACTGATGAGGTATGGACGTCTGCGTTCTCGCCCAATGGAGACAGACTTGCCTCCGGTGGTAGGGACAACATAATCCGAGTGTATGACTGCATGAAATTTGTGTCCGTAGCTCAATTAATAGGTCATAAAGAACCTGTTACATGTCTAGCATGGAGTCCCAAAGGTGCAGAATTGATCAGTGGTTCCTTCAACGGAAGCATTCGAATATGGAATGCAGAGGTGAGACACAATCTGCCCTGATTTACTCTGAATTCTGCTCATTTTGTTCTTTAGACATATGCGTGTCTAATCGTGTTGAACAATCACAAGTCAATAATCTCAGCGATCTCGTGGGTACCTGACGGTCAAACCTTCATTAGCTCGTCATATAGTGAGTGTTTTTGCCATTGGACTAAGGCTGGAGAACTTCTGCACACTGTGAAGACAAGATTTAGTGCCAGATATGCATGCATCGCGCCAGATGGCACTCAGTTGATAATGGCTTCTTCGCACCATCAGCTTGAGTTCTACTGCCTGAAGACCTACTCACGCATTATTTCGCATCCCTTGGAGGCAAATGCATCTTCCATTGCCGTTGAGCATGATACAGGTCTGGCCCTTTTGGACTTGGGGTCTGGTGAAATGCAAGTCATCGACCTCAGCAACGGAGTCATTGCTCAACGGTATCAGTGTGCTCGATCGAAGGGTATATTTCTAACCAGAGGCACCTTCTTCGCCCCTCATAATTCCCTCATCCTTGGATGCCGTGAAAACAGCAAAATCTGTGTTTGGGACCGACATACTGGGTTGCTTGTGGATGTACTAGATCATCACAAGCATGGCTGTGTGAACTCCGTCTCAGTGAATCCGGCCAACCCAAATATGTTCATATCTACTGGTGATGATCATACGGTGAGAGTGTGGGAGATGGGACCAAGAGCCATATAATCTATCATAACATGCTTCTTT
Organism: Aspergillus fijiensis CBS 313.89; assembly: GCF_003184825.1. Taxonomy (NCBI): domain Eukaryota; kingdom Fungi; phylum Ascomycota; class Eurotiomycetes; order Eurotiales; family Aspergillaceae; genus Aspergillus; species Aspergillus fijiensis. The sequence continues at coordinate 628,983 of NW_024468982.1, forward strand.
TGTCACTCCATTGCAAGCTCCAGCCCATTGAGGCCTCAGGCAACGAAGGGTATCCAATACAAACTCACACTTGCCCTCTGTTTCTGTTTTTAACTATTCTTTACTCTCTCCTGGTATTCTGCCGCTGCGGTATATGCCCCAATGATTCGATTATCGCCGAAGCCCCATACCATAGGCTGGGACCGACGACTGATCTCAAGCCTAGCACCATAAATCGTATGAAAAAGGGCAAAAAACCCACCGCCTATCCTTATCTAATGTACACTTCTACTTAGTCTCTGGTTCTGTTTTTTGTTTTTTTTTCTTATTGTCTTATTCTGCCGCTGTAATATCTGCCGCAGCAATTCTACTGTTGCTGAAGCTCTATACTGTAAGCAGGGCCCGGCGATTCACCACAAGCCCAAGAACTACAGATCGCATGGGGAGTCCAAAGGGCCCCGCCTCCTTCACTAGCAGGCCGCATCAGGGGAGTGGAAGAGACACCAAAAGACAAGGGGGGGGGGAGGGGGGCGCGCAACTCTAAAGACCCCGCGATTCCCCCTTTCCATGCGCAATATCTTACAGTTTCAATCAATTGGGTACATTTGTGGCCATGACGCGAACGAACGACCAGTTGAGCTTGTGGCCATGACGCGAGCGAATGAGCAGTTGAGCAAGCGAGTCGCCAATCTCTTGATATACCAACGCCGCGTTTAAATTTTCCAGACTGCGTTGAAAGCAAGTGCATAGCTTCACCAAAGCTGCCTATATTTAAAGACGATTGGATAGAACATGAAGTTTTATCGAAGAATGTTAACCAAGGTTTCTGTTAAGAATTTGATTGTCCTGCTTGAATATAGGATCTCGATTCTTAGCCCGTTACTCAATTCTACATAGTAAAAGTTTATGCCGACATTTAAACTATGTGGTAGAGGAATGGATGGTGATCTTTTATTTTAACAATCATCGCCCGTGGTATTGCGAGACCTCCCGCCACAGCGCCCTGACCGGCACCAAGAACGCGTCGTCGGACCAGATAAATTGTCGCATACGCTCGTGCAATCTCGGCCACGAGAAGTGAGGGTAATGGAAGGCGAGCATGCCCATATACTCAAAGCGGGTTGAACCGACCGGTGCGAATGCGCCGCCGATATACAGCAGCCAAACGAGCAGATCGGCATTGGGATCGTCGTTCCATACGGCCGCATCGATGTCGTCACGCAGCCCCCGCAGGCTCACGAGGAGTTCCTTGGAGATGTGGGACTACTCGCAACAATGATGTTGGTTCAACGAGTTCGGACTTTATATTCAGCAAGAGTACGTACCGGAAGCACCAATTCACACCAAATCTTACAGCACAGCGTCATAGAGCACAGGTACGCGGCTAGACGACAGCACTCCTGCAGTTGATTCAAACCCGACAGGGCCTTGAGTCGGGACTGGATGGACGCAACGTGATTGTTGATATGAAGCATGCCCATTGCGTCGATGTGCGACGATCGCGGAATATTCCGGATGCATTGCAGGGCATGGAGGTCTTCGAGGACTGTGCTGAACTCTTGACCAAAGATGTGCGATCGGGATTGCAACCCTGGTGGAAGACGGTAGAAATTCGGCACGAAGGTGTCCCGGGTCCAGAGGAGGGGGGCGAAAGTGGTGTGGTTGACTATGCGTGTGGACCCTACCATGAGGGATGAGTTGAGATCTTGCCTGCGCGATTATATCAGTACATCATATCAATTGGTGAGTATGATTTATAGGAGCAGCATGTTCGATACGACTCACTCACCAGAATATGGCTCGCTGGATCCCCGGAGTCAGATGGATGCTCTTTCTTCGGCAGATCTTCAGAAGTTGCTGCACTGCGCCCATGTGAAGTTCAACCTGGGCTTTAAGGCCAAGGCGCGCCTGTTCGGGAGTCGGTGTTATCAGCAAACAAAATGCTGGATGAGGTACTCAGATGTATCATTTCACAAAACTTACGCCTACACCCGCGATCAGCAATATAGCGCCGATAACCGCCTCCGAAGCAGCGTCATGTTCCGAGTCCATCCGCTCGCGGATATATGTGATCGCCTGACCCTGGTACCGCAGACACTCCTGATCCAGGCTTCCGCCAGTGACGGCAAATGCGAGAGTAAGCATCACGGCATTGATTAGAGCGGGGTCATGGAAGCCAGTTCGAAATACCGATCGGAAGCTCTGGAAGGCCAGTTCCTCGGCCACGCTGAAGACCGGCTCGGGGGCTTGCCTTGCCCTGTCTGGGACACCAGACAGTCAGTGAGACATGAAGAAAGAAAAAGTGATGGGGGTGGAATCACTTACAATCACCAAGCAACACGTGCAGCCTGGAGGAGTCCACGGCAAGGGTCTGGAACGGATCCAGAGCATCTGAGAGGAGAGAGAAAATCGGAGCTGGTGGACTGTCTCGAGTCATGATCCATGCCTTGGCTGTCTCAACGGGATCATTATAATCAGGATTGAGATTTGGGTCCTCAAAGGTTGTTAAGATGAAATTGGTCCTAGACCGTTGCTGGTCTTTCCGCTTCCTTTCCAGCGCTTTCTTGAGCGCGTGAGAGCGCGCCCGGCGCCGCGTCGCCTTATCCTTTACGGGCTCATTGACCTGTATCGCGATGAACTGGAATTCTCCGGCCATATTTGTTTGATCCAGCAACCAGTATGGTACAGGTTATGGACGTGCTTCTCATGAATTGCACAGAATGGTATGCAAGTGTTTCGTCCAACCTTCAGCAGCCTTGCTTAGAAATCAGAAGGTCGGAAACATACTATGCCTAATTAGGACATATCTCATTTCCCTTTCGGGAACAATCTTTTTGGCCCAAACCCGATCCTTGACCACTGCGAGATATTCTCAACTCCGACATCTCGGAGTGATATATCATCATCCCGAGGTAGGAAAAAACTGACTACTCTATTGGGGCTTATATATTTGTAAGCTACGATGGCGATTGTTCTCACAAGCTGCGAAGGCAGGAAGGGGCAAAATATATAAACCTGCCGGGATCGCGAACCCAATGGGCGATCAGATGAAAAGCACAGAAGTCCGTTTATTTTACATTCTTCATATTCAATCAAATTCAATAATCCACCACAATGACGGAATCACGCCTCTTCAAGCCTCTCCAGATCGGCGCCATCCAAGTCCAGCACCGTATCGGAATGGCCCCCTTAACACGCCGCCGCGCCACTCCAGACCGCATCCCCACGCCCCTCATGAAAGAATACTACACCCAACGCGCCTCTGAGCCTGGCACCCTCATCATCACGGAAGGGACCCTGGTCTCCGCCACCGCATGCGGCGGCTTCTCCAACGCCCCCGGAATCTGGCGAGCAGACCAGATCGCCGCATGGAAGGAGATTACCGACGCGGTACACGCGCGGGGCAGTTTCATCTACGTGCAGCTCTTCGGGATGGGTCGGGCGGCGGACTCGGAATTGGCGGCGAGCGAAGGGATTGATATCGTGGCGCCCAGCGCGATCCCGATCCCGGCGGACGAGAACCCCGCCGCGCCGACGCCGCGGGCCATGACCCGGGCTGAGATCCGGCAGACGGTTGTCGACTTCGCGGCAGCGGCGCGGAACGCCCGTGCGGCCGGGTTCGATGGAGTCGAGGTCCACGGCGCCAATGGATACCTTTTGGACCAGTTCCTGCAGGACACGAGCAACCAGCGCGACGACGAGTATGGGGGCAGCGTGGAGAATCGGTCCCGATTGCTGTATGAGGTGCTGCAGGCGACTGTGGAGGCGATCGGCGCGGACCGCGTGGGACTCCGGTTGAGTCCCTGGTCCCGGTTCCAGGGCATGTGCATGGCTGATCCGATCCCTCAGTTTGCGGACATTATTGACCGGGCTGGTGGGTTGAGGCTTGCCTATCTTTCTCTCGTTGAGACGCGGATATACGGCGCGTGGGTCTATGACGGCAGCGTGGATGAGAGCCACGAGACGTTGGACTTTGCGATCGATCGCTGGGATGGGCCGATTCTGGTAGCTGGGGGTTATGGACTAGACAAGGCGCAGAAGTTGGTCGATGAACAATATCCAAGCAAGGATATCGTGGTGCTATTCGGACGGCATTTTATCTCGAATCCGGATCTGGTGTATCGGCTTAAGAAAGGGGTCGAGTTGTCCAAGTACCAGCGTGAGACGTTTTATCAGGTTAGCTCGGCGTTGGGATATGTGGATTATCCATTCAGCAGAGAGTACTCGGCGACTGTAGGTGCCTAAGGGCCTAGATCAAATTGAGAAGCATCTTGTATCCTAGTTGTGTTCTGCTGAATAAGACTGCGTTGATTTGACAAAACGGTTGCGACCATCACAAATAACTGCTGTAGTCTCGGTCTTGGTATGAACCAAGGACAAGCACCAAATGCTTGAGACCTAGTGACGACAGAACAAGATGCATACAGAACAGAAGAGGTTCGCCGGTGGTCAGCCACCAATCTACTAGTCTCTCCCCGTGTGGCTTTTCTGCAGTCCGTAGTCGGGTGGATGCCTATACCAGTTGGCGACCGCGCCTCCCTCTTTGGCGTACTATCAACGGGGTATTGCCTGGCGGAAGCAGGATTAGGATCCAAGGTAGTAAAAATTAGTATAAGCAGGGTAGAAAGAGATTATAAGGATGTCCAACCCCTTCAATCCTGATATTGGTGACATTTGACAGAGAGGCGGGTATGTATCTTAATGTTTGTATAGTAAAAAGACTTCAAAGAGATAAGAACGTCATGAGAGTAGTGTAAAATGTGACATTAGAGGTTAAAGGGTCGCAGAAATTGGGGTATTTCTAACCTTCTCCCACTAATGCAGCCCCCTCCGAGCTGGCTCATAACTGATCTGCCCTACCTACCTACTACCTGCCTGTTCATGCCGCGGGCGATAGTAGAGAGAGCTGAAAACAAAAAAAAGAATCTGACAGCTGATCAAATTAATATTACACAACTATTTGGTGCTATTAAAAAAGAATATAAGTACAAAAAAATAGAAGAATTTCTATCTAAAAAGCAGGTAATCGGTAATATAAATCATTTCAAATCAATCGATAAGATGGTTAGAGTTGTTAGAATGGATAAAATAGTTCTATTCGGTTTTAATATTATTCTTTAGCTTAAACTTGATTATTTTTACATGAAAACTTTTTTTTTTCTAAAAAAAAATGCAATGCTATTATAATAATAAACTAGAAATTATTATCAGCAGTATTTATACCACACGGATGGCAATGGCTATGTTAAAAAGGTGACCGTCTGCGCAAGCTAGAGGGATGTTTGAAAGCGCTGGAAGACACTCATTAAAAAGGTCAAAGCTCTTGCTCGCCAGCAGATGGAAAAGCCCTCCAAAGAAGACAATGTATTGAACAATCAAGTTAAACTTTGATTTAAGAAAGAAGTATCAGAGGCGTCATGCGCTATCAGAAAGTAAAGTATTTTCACTGTTTTTAGCACCTTTGAACATAAATTTAGATTCAGGAGACCATGCCCTTTTGTGATTAACACGCTACCCCAGATTCCCGATTGTGGAAGGCTTCCTGAGACCAAAATTTCTCATATTAGTATCGCTCCATAATGAGCTGCGTCTTTAGCGAGTCGCAGGCTAGAAACCAATTTCTCCCCGGCTGAGACAAAAAAGTGATTAAGTTGCCCCTCTCAAGTGAGGCTCTCGCGCGGTCCTTTGTCTTGAAAGACGCTTCGACAATGTGCTCAGTTTCTGTGCCCTCAGAGTTGAGGAGAGGCCAGACCTCAAGATATAGCTTCAATCCATTCCACTTGCCAGTAAAGCGCTTCGCAAAGACAGGGCCAAAGATTCGTGATAAATGTAACGCGCTGGTGCCCCACCCTGTGTAATTCCAGTTGTCGAACTTCTCTGGTGCTCTATCGGTCATAATCTGACGCGATTCAGTCGTGTCTGGCAAACCAATACCATCATTCCCAGAATCATCCACGTCGACCTGGTGACTGATGGAAAGTGTCTGCGTTTGATAGCCCCATTCAACCTGCGCCTCGAATTCCGTGTCACCAGCGCGGAAACCATCCTGATTAGCTATACTGAGGACAGCGTCGATGTCACCGTCCGCGATGGCATAGCGCCTCTTAAATGTAAGCTCAAGGTTGTTCTTGTTCTCCATCTTGCGAATACGGGGGCTCCAGCCGGAGGTGTAGATCTCCTTGCAATTCTTATCAAGGAATTGGACATTAAGTGCAGTGATTGTCGAAACATCAAAGGCCGTTTTGACATCTTCTGCTGGTTCTTGATTGAAGCCCAAAACCTTGCCTGGGTCAAGCCGGAGTCTAACCTCGTAGTCGGGTACCATATTCATCGCGATGATCTCTCGGGAAAAGATGTGGCAAAATAGCTAGCGCGAAAAACGAGGTATGGAGTACGTGTGGATATGGGCAAAGCTAGGTAGAGGAAGACAAGTTGTCACAATAATAATCGTTGGTGATGAGACCGCCAGAACCACTTTCCCCAAATATAGTAAGGGGCGAGTGTCGGTCAATCCTATCCGAAATCTTCGATAATCAGGGCATCGCATGTCTTATATCACGCAAAAAGGTTTCAACTATAGACTGAAAACAGACCTGATCTAAGATAACCACCTCTAGCTGCGCAGATTTTCCGAACCGCTTTTTTCAGTGTCCACGGTGCAATAAAAGTTTAAGCTAGTTTAGGTTTGAAAGCGATCTAGGCCCATCCAGACCACTCTATTGGAAGGCCGAGAACTCTAAATACCATATCTGCATTCGACTACCAGTGCTGGTAGCTATGGCCCATCTTCAACAAAGAAGAAGATTACGAAATATAGATTATTGTTCTTCTCAGACCTATCTGGTCGTATTTTGGAACATGAGGAGCCTGACATAATTAAACACGCATCAATAGCATGCCTTATATCCAAAATCGTGGCTGACAAATCTACCGGTGCATAAGGATGCGCTCGCTCTGAGTTTTACTATCTGTCTGAGCAAATGGCTTTCTTTGTGAGAATGAATCCCACGGTAGGCATCCCTATACTTCTATATTAATTGATTCGACAACGACCCAACCGGTCTCTTCTAGAGTTTAGATAGCCTAGAACTGTCTCCCTGGGTATGTGTGTTTTTAAACAATTAGCCAATCCATAATTGAATTATACATACTACTAGTGCAACTCGTACAGTTACGAGTGCACGCAAACGGAAGTATATAGCCACAGATTATATTATACGAGAAGTAAAAGCTTCAAAGTTTCTTGCTAATACAATATCTTATTATGCAAATCATCAGATCTTCTTGGTAGCACTTACGAGGAGATCTGGAATAGAGTCTAGAACAGGTCAAAAAGGTGCCTGTGATCTTGAAGAGTATGATATTTACGTCACTTATCTATCATCTGATTATGCATGCGGAAGAAAGAGAGGTAACTAGCTGATTTACCTTAGAAGGTGGAATTCTGCAACCTTCTTCTAAAAACCAGCACTTAGTATCTACATGTGAAGTACTAGCATTTGGAAACCATTTCTCTTACACAAGAGAGTACTAGCCACTACTCCTTCTGATTGCTAAAAGTCAATATGGGTTTCGCAGATCATATACAGTCTATCCCTGATAGCTATATTGTGGTCTTGAAGCCTGAGATCAACGACCAAGCTATTACATCTCACATTGACTCGATTAAGTCCCAGACTGGCCAGGGCTCTGCGGCAACATTGCAGAAGCCGCTAGACATTGAGAAATTCTCTTTTCATACCTCAGGGGGTGCACACACCACTGCACTAGAACAGACTCCATCTACCTTAAAAGGGTATATGGGAACTTTCTCCCCTGACGTTTTACAGATGATCGGAAAATCAGCTGAGGTGATTTGGAAGCCCTTTACCCACCCTATACTTTTATTCCGTTTCTCCAGAATCTTTTTACATCTATACTATTTACTAAAGCTTTGATAGGTGGACTATATTGAATCAAACCAATACTTTCATATTCAAGATACTGTCGAGCAACCTAATCCCCCTTCATGGGGTTTATCTCGGATCTCACACCGCGGTCCGCATAATTCTGGGAATAACAAGTACACTTATGACAAGAATGAATCTGGGCAAGGCGTAACTGCCTATGTTGTTGATACTGGTATTAAGATCAATCACAACGTAAGAGTTGCCTTACATCGTAAGGCTCAGTTCTAACCTTTTGTATAGGACTTTAACACCAATGGCAGATCTCGTGCTGAATGGGGAATAACAATCCCTAGTGGCGCTAGTGATACTGACAATCAAGGACATGGCACGCATGTTGCGGGCACTATAGCCGGTACTAAATATGGTGTTGCAAAAGAAGCCACGGTTGTTGCTGTTAAAGTCTTCCCGGACGACTCGGGAACTACAGATACTTCAACGATTATCAGGGGAATCGAATGGGCCGTAAAAGATGCTCAGAATCGAGGCATTACAAAGACTGTTATGAATTTGAGCCTTGGAGGAGGGATTAGTCCAACTTTGGACTCTGCTGTAGAAGCTGCAGTTCAAGCAGGAATGGTTGTTGCGGTAGCAGCAGGTAACAATGGTGTAAGTTATACTCTCCCTGTTACTGGCCGCTGAAATACTTCTCTTATACACGTCTTCTATGTCAACGAACCTCTATCTTTTGACTGACATATAAATAGACAGATGCTGGCAGTGTCTCCCCGGCCCGTTCTCCGCATGCTCTAACTACAGGGGCAATTGATCAGACGGATACAATGCCTTGGTGGTCCAACTGGGGCCAGAGTAAGATCCCACCCTGAAGAAATAATGTTCTGATCTAACAGTCGTCAGTCCTTGACTTCAATGCACCTGGGGTAAATATTGTCTCCTGTGGCATTAGCAGTACAGATGCCGAGGCAACCCTGAGTGGAACTTCTATGGGTAAGTTTTGATTTCAAACTTAACCTAAATATCTTCTAAGGGCGCACTAGCCTCGCCACATATAGCAGGACTAGCTTCCTGCCTACGCCAGGATCCTCAATACGGTAACTTTCACCGGCTTGCATATGAACTACGCCTTCGTGCGGAAGGAGGATGCAAGCCTTATGCGGGGCATGAAGTCGGAACTCCTAATCTTGCTGCTGTTAACAAAACGGTTTATTAATTAATGTCTGCCGACAGTTTCCAGAAGCGGTAGGGAAAGTTGGAAAGAAAGTGAAACCAATTCTGTGTTTGCTTGCGGGCCAAAAGTATTTCCTTGGACTGTTGAGTTAAATAGTGTCTTGTCCTCTAAATTGAACACTATAGGACCTCCTACTGCCAAAAGTTATCATCATAAAAAAAAGTGGAATTGTCACAAGTATGAGGACAGGAAACAGTAAGTTCTTGTACAAGTGCGTCTCTATTCAATCCTGGTCAAGTTGTGTAGGATTGTGAGAATTGGTCACATAGCGGCATGTCTTCAAACTTTCGCATGCATTGGTCCGTGGAATTTGTCCGTAACCCTATTGTGATGAATAGTTTTGTTGATGTTGCTACATCTGGGCAGGTTTCAGGTGAACATTTGTAGCAGTTTTGGTGACCGCTAAGATATATGGTTACAGGGCCTGGATGATCTATCTTCTGGTGGTGCAACCTGACCGGGTTCCTGATCTTGATCATGTGATCTGAGCCTCTAGGATTCTGCTTCAGCAGCACCCGTTCGGTCATTTCGGGCCGTTATCTTGTATCTTTTTATTTCCTATCACAGGTAATTAGATTACCCCTACGGCTCCTGGTCTATTGGACAAATTCGAAAAAGTGTTTGGCTGGTTTGCAGGTCTAGAAATCAAGCAGATTCATGTGATAAGCTCTAGTCAATCTTAGAGTATTCAGTGAATCATCTTGAAGTGTAAAAAAACCCTCAACAGCAGCCTAACTCTATTTCGGACTAGGCTACGTGTACGGCGCTAGGAAAGAGCGAAAGATTTCACAAGTGTGTACTATGTGATCCAAACTTGCAAGGCACTGTACAAGGCTGCAACATCGTCGGTTGAAAGTACATCTCGGAACGCTCCTTTACTAATTCAGATGTTTCTTTGAACTGGTAAATACTTCGTGTAAATAATACAAACAGGGTTGAAGATTAAAGACGAAGCAAGAGACCAAGTACAAACAACGTATTAAATTAATGCTGCGGTCAATGTTAAGAGATCTCCGGCATGGCTACGGACAGGTGGTGGGACATCTTTTGCACGAAGATGACTGTTACTATCAGAAATGGAGCTTCCCTAGTCCGGATTTCACAACGCCATTCAGGGACCTGGTTAGTCAGGGAAGAAGGTTGATGAAGAATCTTCAAGACAAGACCTCAAAGAATCTATTGTACCCAAGATACTTGACATGGGAATCAGAGTATACATGTTAGGAGAGACTGGATGACCCTTCTTGCTTTTGCTACTAATCAGCCCGAGATTAAGCCGTGCTGCGGTGAAAAAGGGTTGTTGTCACAAGGCAGACCTGCCAGGACCAGGTATAGTTGTTTATAGACCTTGCAATGGGTCAGACTTGGGTCTAGTATATGAATCTATATTTGCAGGTAGGGTCTGAGCACTAGATCCAAAATCTGGATTTATTAATTTGTAGATTGTGGCGGCTACGGCGGCTGGTCAAATCAATGTTATTTAACTAATTTGATGCTATTATAAAAGAGTTTGAAATATGCAAAAAAGAAGAAGAAGAGAACTTATACTTATTGAAATAAGATCATTTAACCGAGAAGTAATTTCAATTAGAAGGCGATGCTATAAGGCTATGTCGGCTACAGAAAAAATCAATACAGTTCAGTAAGCCGGCGCTATAAATAGACTGAAGAGAGGTAAGTAGAAATAAAGATAAAGCCGCAATAATATATTATGTACTGGATTAAAATTCAGACTAATAACTACTAATGAACCACAGAAGAAATTTGCTGATGGTTATTTACTCAACTACTAATCCCCGGGCGTGTGGCTTAGGCACGGCCGAGCGGATGGGAAGCCCTGTTTTCCACACCCTGTGGTCGTATGTACCGGATATAAGTCTAGAGCAATTTATGTTTTTTGCGTCCTTACTCACTGACCAGCGGTCTTGCTCGGGTCCAGAATCAGAATGCTAGAAATCATCGAGCTGCTGATTTTAGATGTGCGCAGTAAGTTCTCAACCCGATCGCAGCGTCACCGGAGATTAGGGCATGTTCGCCACCGCCCGCTATAAGCACTTGTATCTCTACACGCTGTGGTCATACATGCTTGCACTGACAATACGAACCGTTGAGTAGAGGTTTAAAGTAAATAAGAGACATATCCTGACGCGCAGGTTGTTGAGCAATGAGCTAACGAACTACGAGTTAGAACCAGTGATGCCGAATAGCCTCATGCAAACCATGGGACGCGGCGGGAAGATAAAGAAGATCAACCCGTATCCCTGCGTCACCAACGAAGCTTGAGCTCAATGACCTCGTATTCGTGTTGTTGACTCTCCTTTGTGATTCAGAGACCTAGATGTAGATAAATGCCTTGCACCCTATGCTACGCTGCAATGGCGTCCCCTCCCCTCCGTAAGCTGCTGCTCGATTGAACACCGTCTCACCACCATGTCGCCCAGTATGTTGAATATGAGTACTGTCCAGGACCTCCGGGATCAGCTGCCTGACTCGGTCGTCCTTCTCCCTGGCTCGGAAGATTATCGTGCCTCGATCAGGCGCTGGTCAGATGGCGCAGAGAAGCCCGCAGTGTGTTTACCTGCCCCACTTTCGTTTGCCGACCGATAATAACCCTCTAGGCCCTCGTCATCCTCCCCAGCACCGAGAAGGACATCTCCACCGCCCTCACCTTTGCACAAACTCACGGAATGGACCTGGCCGTCGCAGGCGGGGGCCACTCCACGTCCGGCGCCGCCTCAACTGCGGGTGGACTGCTTCTCTCGCTCTCGCGCCTGCGCGGGGTCACTGTTGATCCGGAGACACGAACCGTCACCGCACAGGGTGGCGCGCTGTGGGAGGATGTCGACACGGCGCTGGGCCAGCACGGTCTCGTGACTGTCGGCGGGGTTGTCAACCACACCGGCATCGGAGGCCTCACCCTGGGCGGCGGCTACGGATGGCTGACGGGCCTGTACGGGCTGACGATTGACAACCTCCTCGCCGCGCGGATAGTCCTATCCGACGGCCGGGTTCTGGCCACCTCTGCGACCCTCCACCCAGATCTGTTCTGGGCGCTCCGCGGCGCCGGGCATAACTTCGGGGTGGTCACGGAATTCACCTTCCAGGCGTATGAGCAGAAGGATGAGGTCTTTGCAGGCTTGCTGGGCTTCACCCCGGACAAGCTGGAGCAGGTGGTCGGTTTTGCAAATGCGTTGGTCGCGGATGAAGGTCAAGGGGGCGATGGTCGATCGGCCATCTACTGCTTCCTGGCGGTGCCTCCGGGTGCGCCCCGGGGCACGGGGCCGACCATCCTCGCCGCAGTTGTGTCAATTACGAGTGAGGAAGAGGCAAGACGACGGTTCGCCCCGCTGCTCGAGCTGGATCCCGTCATGAATACCCTGTCGATGGTCCCCTACTGCCAGGTCAACGCGATGTTGAACGGGATTGCGGTGCATGGAGACCGGAAGAACACCAAGGGCTTCTCGTTCGCGATGCCGCTGCGGCCCGGGCTGGCGCGCTCGGTGCTCACGGAATTAGGGGCGATTCTCCAGGAGGCCCCGGCCTGGGGGAAGTCGTACATCGTGTTTGAATTTGGCCATCTCGGGAAAGTGGCCGCGGTCCCGCGGGGAGAGATGGCCTTTGCAAACCGGAGTCGGTGTCAGAATGGGGTCGTGCAGATCTGGTGGACGGATGAGAAGGATGATGCGCGCGCGGGGGAGAAAGGGCGACATCTCAAGGCGTTGATCACCGCTGAGGCGGAGAAAAGGGAGGGGGAGGAGGCAGCGGGTGCAGTGGTTTATTCTAACTTTGTCGAAAGTGAGTCGATGGTACCCTTTCAACATTCAATTCAACTATGCTGACTGGAAGTATAGCTGGCGACCGCAGTGTTGAGGAGCTATTTGGCGAGAATCTGGACCGGCTACGCCTGCTCAAGGCGAAGTATGACCCAACCAACTTATTCAACAAGACGCATCCACTCGCGAGTAGAAAGGATGCGGGTCAACTCGTATAACACACCGGGTTTGAGTAGTTGTGTTTCATGTCCTGACAGATGTTCGCTCTGTTGCTGTTCAATGTGTACTTTCAGGTCAGAATTCAAGTTCATTCTGCTCCCCTATAGAACTGCTATCTCCCACTATGATGAGACGTGCACTGAATAGGTTTACGATGCAGCTGGTTTGCGGGCCTATCATCAGGTTCACAATGGCTCATGCTTAGGGCTGATTCAAGCCCTCCTCGACTGTGGGCAGTGATGGACGAACAGCTCTTCTTTGACAAAAATTAGTTCCTAGATAGTAAACATCTAGAGCTTGTGTATTTTGCATTATGTTCAGTCCAGGGCTTAGGCACCACCAAGCAAACACGAGGTGCCATCTTCGACCCTCCCGGGTTGCGGGTAGGTGCCTAACATTTCCCCCAAACTAGGAATGTATAAACAGCATCAAACTATCCGAGTTCAAGCTTACAACTTGTTGTACATACACATCATTCTGCATTAAAACCATTAGTTCAACAATTGCTCCCCTCTAATTAAGTATAGACCAAATATTTGGACTTATGCCGATTGAGGGCCAGTCAACCTCGGTTTATTGCCAGGCTTTCAGCAGGCTCTGCCGATTGTCGTTGAGCCCCACATCGCCCCGGCCCGTGTATAACCGTGGTGGTCGTGACCCTTGATATTCCAGTGCGATGCAATATCACACCTGGCCTCTAGAAGCTACTAAGAATGACAGCATAAGAAGGGCTTTCAGTGAGCTCGGAGACGTGTCTCCAGCCAAAGAGCTAGGTCCCAATGTCTCAACTGCCTCTGCCTTTGCTCTTGCCCTTACCTGACTTTTCGGCCGTCATTCAGGGTGCGGCCCCACATTCCAGAAACGAGGCTAAATTTAAATTAGCAATAATAGTCGCATTAAAGCGTGCTGGACCCTGGCCTGGCCCTGCAGCCTGCAGATCGCTCCTCGCTTAACATCTGGCGCCGGCAATTTGAAGTCGTGATAAACTGCCGACGGGACCATCTCCGCGAGTCTCCACCTCAGCCAGGCAGATTTGTTTCACGTCGTAACATCCGCACACCAAGCACACTAGTCTTCTGCCGTCGGAGTCGGAGTCTCAGGCTAAAACAGACCCTGGTTTCTCGACGGGGGCTGTGGGCACCAATGCCGAAGCTTCCTGCACAGTCTCCACCCCAGTGCCGCCGACGCTTTGCCGACAACACTTCTGCAGATTTTACCAAGGATTTGCCGATTGGTCCGGCAGCAGTCAGAAAATACTGTATGCGGATTTGATTGAGGTACATGGCCTAGATCACTGCTGCTGGCGTTTATTTATCCACTTTAGCCTGCCAGAGAGGGGCTCTACCCTACAGCGACGTACGATGATGTTGCAGGGCCAAGCAGTGCAACGTCCAAATCGAAATCAGACGCAGGCTTACGCTAAACTAGATGTCTATCCCCAGATTACTCTCACACGGCTACACTTGCTGATCGGGGAGTACCCTGCAGGCTAGCTCTGAAGCGAGCGTCCCGCGTCTGAAGAACCACTCGGGAGGTATTTGCCTGCGGTCGGGCCATATGGGGCGCTTCAAAGTCATGGTTACATAGGTCAATGCTCTTCTGGCAGAATTCCCCAAGGACTCTTCATGATACAGCCTAAGTCTGACATCCCCCGCTAGAATCACATTATTCGGCACGGGCTGATCGCCTCCGTACCCAAATCTCCGACGGGTGGGCCCAAAGGGTCCAAGATCCTCATCTTTGATACACTAGCTTCGGACTCGATTTGCCAAATGTGCCAATTGTCTCGTACTTCTGGCAGTGGACATGCATCGCGTTCAAGCTGTGTCTCCTGCTGTAGTCTGCATATTCAAGCTATAAATTCGGCTCATAACCACCATCTCAGAAGCCAGCATCTCATCCCCCATCAAACATCACAGCAAGCATTTCCCATCATCGAAAATGAAGGCCTTCTACTTCCTCGCATCTCTCGCCGGTGCCGCTGTCGCCCAACAGACTCAACTCTGCGATCAATACGCTACCTACACCGGTAGCGTGTACACCATCAACAACAATCTGTGGGGCAAAGACGCCGGCTCCGGCTCGCAATGCACCACCGTGAACTCCGCCTCCAGCGCGGGCACATCTTGGTCGACGAAATGGAACTGGTCCGGCGGGGAGAACTCGGTTAAGAGCTACGCCAACTCCGGCTTGAGCTTTAACAAGAAGCTCGTCAGCCAGATCAGCCGGATCCCCACCGCCGCCCAGTGGAGCTATGACAACACGGGCATCCGCGCGGACGTGGCCTACGATCTCTTCACCGCGGCGGATATCAACCATGTCACCTGGAGTGGGGACTATGAGCTCATGATCTGGTATGTACCCTCCT
Organism: Aspergillus fijiensis CBS 313.89; assembly: GCF_003184825.1. NCBI lineage: Eukaryota > Fungi > Ascomycota > Eurotiomycetes > Eurotiales > Aspergillaceae > Aspergillus > Aspergillus fijiensis. The sequence continues at coordinate 644,457 of NW_024468982.1, forward strand.
CTGGAAACCAAGCGCGCCCAGAAAGCTCAGCGGCATGCGAACCGAGCCCACCATCTCACCCCTCTTTTCCGTTAAAATAGGCTTGCTCGTTACGGCGGCGTCCAGCCCCTAGGGTCCAAGATCGCGACCGCCACGGTCGAGGGCCAGACCTGGGAGCTGTGGTACGGCGTCAACGGCGCGCAGAAGACCTACAGCTTTGTGGCTCCGACCCCGATCACCTCGTTTCAGGGCGACGTCAACGATTTCTTCAAGTACCTGACGCAGAACCACGGCTTCCCCGCCAGTAGCCAGTATCTCATCAGTAAGCCATTTCAACCTCTCCTCCCTCCACTTTCCCGAGCACTATCTGTGGGAGAGCTTTGTTCTAATGGAAATTACCTGCTAGCGCTCCAATTCGGCACCGAGCCTTTCACGGGTGGTCCCGCCACGCTCACTGTCTCGGACTGGTCTGCCAGCGTACAGTAGGTTGGTACTGTTCGAGATCTGGATGCGATGACTGCAACGGGGCACTAGGGCTCTCATCGAAATTTGCGGTTGTGTTGCCACGGCGGTCTAGTCTCTTTCACACCTGACATGCTTTAAGGATTCCGACAGTATAGGTCATACGTATATCCTGTTCTTTTGAGACACGACCCAATGATTGAAAACCATTTGCCGTAGTACATGACGTCGTACAGATGACCATATACCCATTATGATTTCCACTCTTGTATCTTGAACACACTGTCTACCAATTGACGAATAGCTATACTAGAGTTCCACTCGACTGGTTGGGTTATCGGGAAGCACCCACGTTATAACCGTACTCTCGTCATGACATCCACTCGGACTCAGGCCTCGTTGGAATCAGAAGCGCACAATCCGTTCACCAGAAGGTTCGGATTCTACCCCGTTATATGTACATACATCCGCCACGTCATTTCAATCCCAGCATAAGATGCCACCCCCCCTCCTTCTACCCCTCTCACCGAGCAGAAGCCTTCGGCCAACTCGTCCGCCGCTTAGCCGTGACATAGAAATTCAACGGCCGAATCAGCTGGAACTCAGGGTCGTACTCGACGGCCTCCAGCCCCTCACGAGTGAACTCATACCGATACACCAGCTCTGACAGCAGGACCTTGACCTCAAGCAAGGCAAAATTGAACCCGATGCAGCCGCGCGGGCCCGTCGCGAAGGGGATGTACGCGCAGCGGTGGCGGTGTTTGACCTCCTCAGTATCCCAACGGTCCGGGTCGAAGCGGAAGGGATCCCGCCAGACGTCTGGGTTAGTATGGATGGCGTAGAGTGCGGGGATGATCACGCTGTCCGGGGGCAGGCGGTATCCTCCCGGAAGCACGACGTCAGTCTTGGTGGTGCGGCCGGGCTGGAAGGAGGCGTTGTGCAGGCGCTGGGTCTCCTTGACGAAGTTGTCGAGGTAGGGCAGGCTATGTGCCAGCTCGGGGGACCAGGTAGTCTCGTGGGAGATGTTGTGGTCGACGAGCTCCTGGAGGAACCGGTCCTGGGTGTCTGGGTAGGTGACCAGGCTGTAGATGAGCCAGGACAGGAGCGCGGAGGTGGTGGTGAAGCCCGCGCCGGTGACGATCATCATGTTGGCGAGGATGAGCGGGGTCGGGAAGTGCTCGCCTTTGTCGTCGACGCCGTTGAGCAGGTAGTCGACGACGCACGAGGCTTTCAGGGCGGCTTCGTTGAGCGGGAGGTCCTTGATCCCGGACTCGGCCGCTTGGTCGATGTAGTCCTGTAGCAGGGTGTAACAGGTCCGGCGGACCTCGCGGAGCCGGGCTGGGTCGCCGAAGGGCAGGGAGCGGTACCAGTTGCCCCGGGCCGTGACCTTCTTGTTCAGGGAAAGGAGGTCGGCGATGTTGGTCACGATCGGGTGCAGCGGGGCGTCGACGCGGGTGAAGTGCTCGAAGTCGGCGTTGAGCGAGAACTTGCCGATGGTTTGGGAGGCGAGCTTGAGCATGTACTGGTACACGTTGAACGAGCTGCCCTGGGCGTCGAGGGCGTCGAAGACGGAGAACGAACTGCGGACGCACTCCTGCATCAGCGGGGTGTAGTGGCGCACGGCTTTAGGGCCCATGGCCGGCGGGAGGAAGCGGTGGGCGAGACGCCAATTCTCCGTCTCGGTATCCCCGATAAAGATGGCGGTGTTGTCCTTGACTCCGTAGAGGGGGTGGCTCTCGTTGATGTTCTTGGTGAAGTAGACCGACTCCTGGAGTGCGATGCTCGCTACCTCGGGGTCGTCGGTTAGATAGGTAGTTTTGCCCATGTTAGTCGTCTTGATCACCGAGCCGTATTTGCGAAACAGTCGATAGTGGTTGCCTAGATGATCGGGAAAGATCTCGTAGAAGCTGCCCACCAAAGGCAGGCCCTCTGGTCCTTGGGGGAGCTGCACAGCCCGGCCATTGATGCGGATTCCGATGTTGAGGGGTGTTGATAGCACGTCGCTGACTGTTTCGAGGGTCTGAATGTCGGCAAGCGGGTGGAATGTGATACCTGAAGTTCCATGTTAGCGCAGCTGAGTGTTATCTGGAGGTTCATCTGCAGCGACTTGCCCAGCGGTTGAACTATATGTAGGGCGAGGCCCACTGCTCTTTTGAGGTCTTCAATTTTCCATGAAGGCTGCACAGCTACATCCTGCGCCGAGGTATTGTCACCGATTAGATAGAATGTCTTGAGCGACATATCCATAGGCTGCTTTAAAGATCTTGTGAACAGGGTCAGTCACAAGGGGATTGTGATTAGGTGTTTGCAAAGGTGAAGCCAGGATTGTGCCGGAATGAAAACGGGAGCATTGATTCTTCATCTTTATATAGAGGCAGTATCATTGTGTGTACGCTGCTCGGAGTTCGGAACACATACATACACCATACTGTTCACATCAACCTCGAATGTCTGAAGCTAGGCGTAGAGCAATGAGCGAACAATTTACTTGGCATTGCCACCATTCCGATTGGTGACTGCAGTGGAGACGTGCAATCAGCCACGGCCGAAGTTCGCACGAGGTTCGTACGAAGTACTCACGAAGCCCGTTCGGTATCCACTGTCGCGATTTCCTGACAGTGGCAATCGGCAACATTCCCATTTGTCGAGGGAAGAGATTGTTGAATGACTGACACTGTTATAATCGATATATGAGCAACGGAACCTCGTGTTCCTCACGCCATGAACACACTTGATTGTTTCTTCCTCTTACCGTCTGTTACCGCAATTATCAACCCTCCCCGGTCAGCCCTTATGGCATCAACCACATATACCCTCGAGCAGGTTAACATTCATAACAAGAAAGACGATGTCTGGATTGTTTTGCACAATAAAGGTATCAATGCCCTGGTCATGTAGCTGTTGATAATCCCAATACTCACACGTTTAGTCTACAACATCACTACCTATCTCGATAATCACCCAGGTGGTGTTCCTGTCTTGTTAGAAGTGGCTGGCTTAGATGCCACCGAGGCCTTCGAGGAGATCGGACACTCGGACGAAGCCCGCGAACTTCTCGAGCCGTATCTGATCGGGGACCTTGCAGCTGAGGTATATTTCTTTCACATCAAGTCAACCATGCGCGCACAGAATTGACTGACCGAAACCGCAGGACCAAGCCGAAGCCATCGAGGTATATCGTCCGACCTTCGAGAAAGTCTCCCAGGTCGCTGCAGTCGACGTGCGCAAGCTACAAGGCTCCACCCTTAGGCGTCTACGCAAATCGCTCCTCGCGGCCATTCCTCTCGGCCTGGCTGCTGGATTAGGGTATAGTGTATACAGCAACGGACTCGAGATACTGCGCCAGCCTCAACTGTTCCTCCCGCATCTCCTCCAAGAAATCCACCTTCCCTCTGGAACAACCTCTAAATCCTCCTTCTGGTCCGGGGTGGGCATTGGCAGCGCTCTCCAAATCAGTCTGACCGGTGCTCTCACCGTCTGGCTCTCCACCAAGCTCGACGTCCAGGAGAGCTTCGCATCCCACAAGCCCTACCGCCCCTCCCGCTCCGACACCCTAATTCTCAAATCCGCTCTCAAATCCACTTGCACTCTTCCCGAGATCACGACCTCCACCACCACAGCCATGCAACCCCTCGACCCCAAACAATGGCGCAAGTTCCAACTCATCCGCAAGGACCTTATCGCCCCGAAGGTCTACCACATTGCCTTCGCCCTGCCCCACCCTGACGACCACCTCGGCCTCCCGACAGGCCAGCACATCGCCCTCCGCGCCACGATCAACGGGAAGAGCGTCTCCCGCTCCTACACCCCGATCTCCAACAACAGCGACCTGGGCCGCGTCGAGCTCCTGATCAAGGTCTACGACCAAGGGCTGATGACCCAGCACCTTGCCTCAATGGCACTAGGCCAGGAGATCGAGATCCGCGGACCCAAGGGCGCGATGAAGTTCACGCCGGACTTCGCCCGGCACATCGGCATGATCGCCGGCGGCACGGGCATCACACCCATGTATCAGATCATCCGCGCGTCGCTGGATGACCCGAGCAACAACATCCAAATTACCTTACTGTATGCGAACAACACGGAGGGGGATATCCTGCTCCGCAGGGAGCTCGACACCTATGCCGCACGGTTTCCCGGGCGGTTCCGCATGGAGTATGTGCTCTCGCGGCCGGAGGGCAAGTGGGACGGGAGGAGGGGGTTCGTGACGCAGGAACTGATCCAGGAGGCGTTCCCGGCGCCGGCGGCCGACACTCGGGTGTTTCTCTGTGGGCCGCCGCCGATGATTGAGGCGATGAAGAAGAATTTGGCTGGGCTGGGGTATCAGCAGCCTGGGGCCATGTCGAAGGCGATGGATCAGGTGTTTTTGTTTTAATGCGGCGTGCTGCATTGGTTGTAGGGTTTGTTGTTTGTTGTTGGTGTCTGCTATGGCTCTGGCAATCTGACCTTGAATATTGTTGGGGTTTGATTTTGGGAATAGGTTGAAAGAGTATGATTTGTGTTAGGCAGGAATGTTTGATGCAATCTCTGATGGTGTTTTTAAATGACTGGTCTTGCTCCTCATGAAGCTTGTACTCTTCTTCGTTGTTCTCTCTGACCGGCTTGAGTATGTTTGAAATAGTCAATCTAAGGGTATATACGCGGGTTCAGTTTTCTTGGTATACCCAAACTCGGATGTATGCGCTGTCTTTTCTTCTCTGAAGACTGATTACAAAAGATAAAGGATTCAGAAGTTATAATCCGTTGGGCAGTACCAAAGTACTCTACACATTGCTTCAGGTATTGACGGATAAATGTCGTTCAGTATGCCCTTGTCATGTGACCCGAGTCGCTCCAGATCCGCCCCGGCTGCGCCCGAGCCAATCGGAGCTCAGCGGAGGTGACCGGAGCCCACCGGCCGAAACCAAACAACGAACAGCCATGAATGAATGCTCGTGGAACCCGACCCTTCACTTCCACAAAGATTCTTCACTTGGAGCACAATCAACAGACAATGGCCGAGGCAGAATACCCCTACGACACGAGGCTGGTGAGCGAGTTGCTCCGGGACAAACGCCGGACCCGCAGCATCCGCTCGTGCTTCCCCTGCCGCCACCGCAAGGTCCGGTGCAACGGTCAGACGCCCTGCAGCAGCTGCGTCAAGCGCAGCCACCCAGAGCTCTGCCGCATGCCGACTACCTCTGCACCTGCACGATCAGCCATCAGAGAACCAGAGGGCCAAAGTAGTCCGAGACCCTCCGAGCCCGAGCCGGGAGTTGTACCCGCCGCGTGGCATCCGGCGGCGGCCATTGCGCGGCTGGAAGCTATCGAGCGTCAGATTGGGGAGCTGAAAGCAAGCTTTCAGCACATTGCAGCCACAGGGTCCGAGTCGTATCCGGGTTCGTCGTCGTCACCGCTCGTAGTTGAGACATCAAGTCCGGCTGAATCGGAAAGCCGGCCCCGGAAAGCTCCAGGACAACAAGTCGTCGAGGAGGCCACCGGCGCCACGATCTTCCTGGGACGACATGCAGACTTTCCTCGGGTATTGGGGTGTCGGGAGCCGCAGATGGCTCAGGAGCAGCTGCTGCAGGATGCGATGATGGATGACGGGGGCGTGCCCCGCGCGTATCCGTTCACGGGGCTCTGGGGACTACAGGCGACCACCCGAGATGTCTGCGAGACGTTGCCGGATGATGAGGATATTCTTCGGTGGGCATAATCACCATGCATTGGGACTTTAGTTGTGTGATGCACGACGGCTAACAGAAGTAGCTACTGGCAAACGTACCAGACCACCGCGTACCCGTTTTACCCGGTTCTGGTGTCGATCGACGAATTTGGGGCGGCGCTGATGGACTTCCTGCACCAACGCACACGGCTTGACCCCTCGGACAAAGCCAAGCCGGATGAGGAGCCGGAATCTTCCTGGCTGGCACTGCTGTTTGCTGTGCTAGCGTGCGCGGTGCAGTTCGCCGACGATCCCATTCAAGAACGCGATCTACGTTCTAGAGTCTTCTGTGAGTCTGAATCCCACCCAGTAAGCTTGTCCTAACGGATGGGATTGCAGTGTGCTCATCCTTCCATTGCCTGCGTCTGTCCAATTTCTTCAGCCAGACCAACCTGGAGCAGATCCAGGCCATGGCGCTGATCGGGCATTGTCTACGCAATAACCTTGACACCAACAGCGCCTGGATCCTGATGGGTAGGTTGCCCACAGTGCGCCTTACTTCACAAAGCCAGGACTAACGAAAGCAGGCGCAACCATGCGCCTCGCGCAAAGCATTGGCTTACACGACGTCCCAGTTTCTGTTCCACCTGCCGAAAGACCGCGATGGAGTAGACTATGGTAACTCTCACCGCAAGCGTTCCCCCCGCTCACACCCCGCTGACCACTGGGCCCAAAAAGGTGGACCCTAATCCAACAAGACTGTTTCCTCTCCTTCACCTACGACCGCCCGCCCAGCGCCCTCCCAGCCACCAGCACCACAACCCCACTCCCGTGCCTCAACCACCAAGCCCCCAAGCAAGGCGGCCTAACCTTCCAATCCAGCAGCCTCCGCATCTGCCAACTGGTTCTCAACCAACAACCCGTAACAACACCCCCGCAAGCCCTAACCGCCAAGGACCAATTCCTCGCGCTCCAAAACTCCGCCGCCCGTTTCCTCACCGACAAACGACACTGCACCAGCCTCCAGCAACACCTCGAGCGCCTCGCCTTCCAGATCCACCTCGGCTACGTCATCTGCCGCATGTACCGGCTCCATCTGGACCTGTCCGCAGCCCACGATCCAGCGATTGTGAAAGAGTGCACGGCGACGGCCGCGCGGGTCGTCGCCGCGTTTCTGGATCTGTATCGGTTGTCGAAGGCGGTGTGTCGGTCGTGGGCGTTTGTGCATAATGCGGTGAGTTGTGCGGTCACGCTACGGGGGTTGGGGGTGCATCGGGGTCAAGCTGAAGTGGATGGAGAGTCGGAGGCAGCGGACGATTTGGTGCAGCGGCTCGTGGGGATGTTGCAGCTGGAGGCAAGAGGGTCGGAGTGGTGCGATGAGGATACGAATCGGAGGCATTTCGGGCCGTATTCGCGGGCGTTGAGGGCTTTGTTGGAGGTTGAGGGGGGGCGGGAGGGAGATAGGGGAGAGAGGATGGGATTTGAGTGAGTTGGGTCACTTCGACACAAAGCCTTGGGATTGGGCTATCATCATCCAGTTATACTGTGCAGTAGAATGAGTGGCTGGCTAGTTTGGCCTTACCTAGTAGTGCTGGTCGCCAAGGACATTGAAGATTGGCCGGGCAAAACAATGCCCTAATTTGATACTTTCTTCATCCGCTGGATGCATCGCGGGAAGTTCGCATGAGGTAGCTTCCTCGCTGTTACTTCTTTCACCAAGGTGGCATACTAAGCGTCAAGTTATGATATCACTGGAGGGTATGCGAAAAGTTGGAGAATAGGCCAAGACCAAGACAGCCCAAGCACTTGCATGCTGTAGAATTGTCATACTAGCAGTTCTCACGTGTACCCGCAATCGGTGTAAATCACGTCTCACCCGCCCGTCGATCTGGCTTCGGCAAACCGGCTGGGCCACTGCGGAGCGGGAATGTTCAGAACTTCTCCGAGCAGCTCCGAGCGTCTCCGAGGTGTATCCGTTCTCAGTCCGATCAGATCTGAGCAGGTCGAAACCAAGTTTGAGATCGGATATGTGCGGATAAGACTGGTCATTGCGATCAGGTTTGCCTTGACGACATTGGTTAACTCACTAGAATATGGCACAAATGACGAAAACCCCCTTAGGCATTGCTGTGCAGTATATAAGTACCCGTGCGGCGACAAAAGGGCGTTTCAATCCATTTGCTACAGAGTCAAGATCATACTCCCTGAAATATGTCACAATCCTCCAAGACACGCCCGATCACCATCCTAGGCGCCGGCGTCCTGGGCAGCCGCATCGCCTCCGCCCTCCTCGCCGGCGGCCACCGCGTGCACATCCGCGACCTCTCCCCTGATGCCCTCACCACTGCAGCCACCTACATCGACGCCCACCGAGCGGAGTTCGAAGCCCTCCTCCCAGCCCCAATCTCAGCAGGTCCCGGAGACTACCAGGTGTTCACCTCTCTCCCCGACGCCGTCCGCGACGCCTGGCTCGTCATCGAAGCGATCCCCGAACGCCTCGACCTCAAGATCGCCACCTTCGCCGAGCTCGACGCCCATACCCCGGACGACTGCATCCTCGTCTCCAACAGCAGCAGCTTTAAGTCGCGACTGATGATTCCGCAGATCAGACCAGCGCGCCGCGCCCGTGTGCTGAACATGCACTTCACGATGCCGCCGACGATCCGCTCAGTGGAGCTCATGAGCTGCGGGGAGACTGACCCGGGACACTTCGAGCAGTTGAGCGAGGTGCTGCGCGGATGCGGGCTGATCCCGGTGACGGCGCGGCGGGAGTCGACCGGGTTCGTTTCCCCTCCGATCCTCATCCTCATCCTACATGGTATCAAACCCCGCTGACATGAGATAGATTCATCTTCAACCGCCTCTGGGCAGCCATCAAGCGCGAGATCCTGCTCATCCTAGCCGAAGACATCAGCACGGCGGGGGAGATCGACACCCTGTGGACTGAGATGTTCCAGCAACCGCACAGCCAGCCGCCGTGTCGGCTGATGGACCAGATCGGCCTGGACACGGTCGCCTTCATCGAGGACAATTACATCGGCGAGCGGGGGCTCGACGGGTCGATGACGGTCGACTGGCTGCGGGAGCACTACCTGTCGAAAGGGCGGTTGGGGCTCAAGAGCGCAAGCGGCGGGCTGTACGAACCCGCACCAGCACCTCCCGCCGGCGCCCTCCGGCCAGGCCCCGAGCAACCGCAACCCCTCTACGTGCTAGACGTAGGCCTAGGCGCCAACGTCCCCGCAACCACCCCCCTCGCGCAAGCCGGACGCATCCTCTCCTTCAACCCCACCACCCAGAAAATGCACCCCCTGATAACAGGCCAATCCCTCCCGGACGGCATCGCCTACTCGCGCACCGCCGGGCGCATCTTCTGGACCAACATGGGCGCAGCGACCTCCACGCGCGACGGATCCGTGCACTCCGCCAACGCCGACGGAAGCGACATCCGCACCCTCATCCGCGCGGGAAACGTCCACACGCCCAAGCAGCTCACCCTCGACGAGACGGCCGAGAAACTCTACTTCTGCGATCGCGAGGGCATGGGCGTGCACCGGTGCAACTTTGATGGCTCCGGGCATGAGATCCTGGTCCGGGCCGGCTCGGAGGCGCAGACGGGGGACATGACGCGGTGGTGCGTCGGGGTGGCGCTCGATGTGGCGGCGGGGTATGTGTACTGGACGCAGAAGGGGCCTAGCAAGGGGAATCGGGGCCGGATTTGTAGGGCTGGGATGGAGATCCCCGCGGGCCAGACGGCGGAAAGCCGGGGGGATGTCGAGGTGCTGTTGGAGGGGTTGCCGGAGCCGATTGATTTGGAGGTTGATGCAGGCGCAAAACGGTTGTATTGGACGGATCGTGGGGAGCATCCGGTTGGGTGTTCGTTGAATGTGTTGGATCTTGGGGATATCGGGGCCGGGAAGAAGGTGTTGGCTAGGCATTTTCATGAGCCGATTGGGTTGTGCTTGGGGGAGGAGGGGGAGGTCATTGTGGCGGATTTGGGGGGGAGTGTGTATTCAGTGAAAGGGGGGCGGAAGACGGTGCTGTGGCGGGATGAGGGATGTTATACTGGGGTTGCGAGGGGTTGAGGGGGTTGAGGGGGTTGATTAGTGGTATGGCGTCGTTATGTGTACTGTAGATGGTGATAGACAGTTTGCTTTGAGCCTTGTTGGAATTTCATTTGCTGTCGGACTCTAACTTGTTTTGAGAGGGGTTTGCACCGTGGAATAGAAAGGATATAGGAACACCAAATCTTGTAGGCCTTGGTGGTATAGTGCTTGCACGGGTGCGACGAATGTGAGGTAAGATGGGTCCGCACTGTAGAAAAAAAGTAGGAACAAACCGTTTCCTGTGTAAACATGCAATTCATTGACTGCGCTACCAGATTCAAAAGCCCCAGCTTACTTCTTGCATTCTCGCTGGACCTAGCACTACCCCGAAAGTCAATGGCGGGTAGGCAGTAGGCAGTCCACGCCCACCGCGTCACGAAGTCTAACCTTAATTTACGATCAACAAGAGTGGAGTTCCTTTGAACTCACCAAATCACTCCAGTCACAATGGCTCCGACCATGGGCAATCCAGGTCATCCTTGTGCTTATAACGGCGGGCGCATACAATTAGAGTGTATGGCGGTTCGTATATCCAAGACCGAATCTCTGGATCCAACCTTAACCGGGGATCTGGGCCGGTCTACCCCACACTTTCCACTGATTTTCCTTTCATGCAGCACAATCTGATCGAGTGTAGACTCATCATGCCACCGCTTCACCTCGTATACACCGCGATCCTTGCAAAAGGGCTTGGAACTTCGTAGTCATGATTACTTGGCTTGTCCTGCAGTCTTTGAAGCGACGGCGGTGCTTATAAAAAGCCATCCACCTCTCCCTCTACCCACCGAAACCAAAACCCCCATCAACTACAACACCATACCACCGCAAACCCAATCAATCCACATCCAACCCCAACTCCACAAAACCCAAAAAAATGATCCCCCCAAAAACCACAGCCTACATCACCCGCACCCAAAACTGGGACCCAGCCCGGGCGCACCCCGCCCTGGCGTGGATGGAAAAATGCACGCACGCCTGGGACACGCGGCAGAGCTGGACAACGCCCTACACGGACTGGGTGACGCCGGACTTTGTGTTCGTCAAACCCAACGGCGAGCGGTGCGAGGGCGGGCTCCCCGCGTGGGAGGCGATGCGGCAGGAGTACGCGGCGTTTGCGCGGTCGCACCACGAGCCCAGCTGGGTGTGCGTGGTGGACTGTGACGATGACGAGGGCGGGGGATGGGAGTTTGTCGGCGAGGGGCAATTGTTTATTGATCTACCAGACGGGAAGATTCCCGGGGAGAAGAAGGCAAAGGATCTGGATGGGCAGGAGTGGGATCTGGGCGTGGAGAGTATGTTTCGGTTCCGGTTTGTGCACACCTCAGATGAGCTGAATGAGGGGATTCGGATCAAGCGGTTCCAGTTCTATAGTGATAGTGGGCCGGTGGTGGCGGAGATGGTGAGGAGGGGGGTCGTGAGGGTGGAGGATTTGTTTGGGTAGGTGTTGGGGATCTTGGGGGTGAACTTGAAAAGGAGGGGTGGGCTTTGAATGGGGTTAATTCTGTGGAATTGCTTTGTCGTTCTGGGGTTTGTTGGGGTGTTTCTAGTAAATGCTTATGTTGCCTGGGTTTGTATATTTGTTGCGTCTGAATTGTTGTACTCATTGCTTGGTCTGCGAGATTACCTAATGATGAGGGTAAAGTTCATCTTATATAATGATCTGTACAAGCCGGATGTATACAGATTTCTTCATGTCATACTCAACTTGCCATTCTAGAAAGACTCGTGCTATATCATATTAGCGTATGCTAGACTACAAGAACCACCAGATCATCGAGCCGAACGGCTGCAAATCATCAAGGCTTGGCGCCGGATAAAGATTCACCGAGTGGAACCCCTTTTGTGGGGAAGGTCAAAGGACTAGCCTAGCACTCGGTAAGACACAGTGGGGTGCGCAATCAAAACGATCCGCAGCAGGCGGAGGGGGATATTTACTGGAATATGAGAGTAAGACATCGGGCGTCGTTGTGAGCCTCTTAAGAGTGTCTAATAAGGCGCATACGTCATCTGCGGCTGGCGACGGCGGTAGAGGCATCTCCCTGGGTGGCGTCTACTGTACCAGAGCATGTCGCCTGCATCTATGCAAGCATCAGGCTGCGGTACACACGTGTCGATCAACACCTTTAACCTCGACAACAATGACCCAACCAACCAGTTGTTCAAGTACAGCCAAGCTAGCGCCCCTCCGAGCAGGGGATAATCGAAATCACGTGACCAATAAGGCTGACAGATACGAGCGCCCCTCTCACACGCCCTCCAATCCACCAAACATCCCCAAACCTCCCACCCAAAGTGAACAACCAACAAGAAAAAATGAATATGCCCTCCGGATCCCCAACGCAGCACACCCTCAACACCCCCGAGCTCCTCGAGCTCATCCTCTCGCAACTCGACCCGCGCACCCTCCTCACCGCCGCCCAACTAACCTGCCGCACCTGGCGCACCCTCATCCAAACCTCCCACCCGCTCCAGGAAGCCCTATTCTTCCGGCCCGCCCGAGCATCCCCCACCACCCCCGCACCCGCTACCAAGAAGTTCAACCCGCTGCTGGCGTGGGCATTCCCCGGGTTCTTCCCGCGACCCCCCGGCTGCAGCAGCGCGTCGGAGGCAGCCCCCTTCGCGAGCCACGCAGTTTTCCACTGGCACACTCTCGACTTCGTCGTGCGCCCGGGAAAATGCCCCGCCTATTTCCGGAAGGAGGCCAGCTGGCGCCGGATGCTGGTGCACCAGCAGCAGCAACAGCATGCGCCTCCGCAGTCGGTGGGAGTGATGACCGCGTGCAGTGGGATCAGTGGGGAGGAGATCTGTTTGGAGAGTTGGGTATGTTTGTCCCCCTTTTTTTCTGTCTTTGTTTGTGTGTGCAACTCAAAGTAACGCTATTGCAGACATCCCCGCAGACGGGAAATGCTTTGGAAGATGGCCTCCGGATGGAGACGTTCTTCGAGCTGCTGTTCTTCAATGAGCTGCTGCGGTACAGTTGGTACGTCGCGGTGGTGTGGCGGGATGAGCGCCGGGCTCCGGAGCATGTGGTCGAGGCGTATCGGGGCCGGCTGGGGAAGCCGGACAACCAGGAGGTGGTGGTTTGCGTGTTTGCGTCGGTGGGGTGCGAGGAGTCGGATGACGAGGATGAGGAGTCGGAGGTTAGGGCGGTGCAGGGGGTTGTGGTTGGGGGATACAATAAGGAGGGGCTGCGGACTGCGCCTTTTACTGGGGAGGAGGGCGGGTGGGTGAAGGGGGAGGTGATGAAGGCTTCGGGGTGGTGGGATTAGAATTAGGGCTGGTTTGGGTGGGGTTGGAAGGTGGTGTGGCGTGGGGGGGGAGTACGGGTTGATGGGTGCATGTTGAGTGTGTTAGGTATGGGTATCGGATGGTAGAGCTTGTTTAGATCATACTCGGACTGAAGTATGCTACACTATACAAAACATACACGACAGTAATGGCGCAGCTGAACTCTGCGATTAACCTGATCCTCAAGCGAACTTGCACGCCTCCCCCACAACACTAACCGTCGTCGTCACCGTCTCCACCACCACGTCGCCCCCCTCTGCACTCGGCGCAGCAGTCACCACCGCCGTCGTCAGGCCTGTCGACACCTCTACCACCGCTGCCGTGGGCGTGGGCACATTGCTGAGGGTCACAGGGTGGGCATAGTCTGAACACCAACCAATAGTCTTAGGCACGATTCCAGGTTTCACGGTTTTGGAGGTCACGACGGGGACAACAGCAACGGGGATGGCGGGGGTAGCAGCGGGGAGGACATTTGAAGGAGAGTGATGATGGTGGTGGTCATGATGATCGGTGTGGTGGTGATGAGGCAAGACAGAGCTGGAACCGGTGGGGCTCACCGTGACATAAACGGTCTGCGTGGCCGGGGCCGGGCAGGTGGGGCCGGCCACCGGGGTGCGCGAGGGAGACGGCAGCCCCGGGAGAGACGAGGGTTTCGGGTCAGAGCAAGGCTGCACCGGCGGCGCGACGGTGAACTTCTCGCTCTGCGCGTAGATGATGTACACGTTGGTGCCGTTGATGCCACTAATCTGGTAGCCCCACTCCGGGTCGGTGTCGCAGGGGATCTGCACGCGGTGCGTCAGGTCGGAGGTCGGGATGTCCAGGGCCAGTGGCACGTAGGTCGGCGGCCACGAGACGAAGTTCCAGAGATACAGGCTGAAGTAGCTGGGGTCGGTGTCGACGCTCGTCCAGTTCACGGTCAGGGTGGAGCCGGCCGGGTAGGTTGCGTTGAGACCCGGCTTGGTGATGCTGATCGCCGAGGCGAGGGATGTCAGCGACACCAGCAGTGCGGGGATGGATAGACGCATGTTGTTGCGGTGGATTGCAGTTCTGGTGCGGGAGTGCGGTTCAAGCGGGTAATAGAAAGGGGTATATGCAAAGAATGCTCAAGATGGCGACAAGAGCGTTAGTCAGGAAATATGAGGATAGAATCGGAGGTAAACGAGTGACTGGATTCTGTATTCTGTAAAGAATGACTGGTAGTTGGAATGGCTGGTGGGAGTGATGGAAGCAAGGGGCGAGGGGGGATTATAAGGTGAGGAGGTTTGTCGCATCCCCGGAGATTAACGGTCAGCCTCGTGAACCCAACATTCCCCGCGCTAGTGGGAATAGTGCGTGCCGTAGACCTTTTTGGGGTGTTTTCATTGCGGGGCGCCGTCTTGATTTGTGCTGTTTGAGGTCGGTTGGGACCGTGCACCGAGAATGTCTTGGCCATGTCTTGGCCATCAACACTTGATTGGTCTGGGATGCACGGTTCCTGGGAACCCAATTTAACTACTCGTAGAGATCCCACTTATTTACCTTATCCAGTGCTGCTAATCATAAGTTTGCTGTCGCTGTGTTTAAAAACAGGTGAGATCCAGGGCCCGCGTGGATAAATGAGAGAAGGACCCATAAGGCGAATAGTGATTCGCACTCAGCGATCTAGTCCTTTACAGCGATAGGTCAGTTTCAGGCACCACAGGTGAACTAAACCACGATGTCATGTCCGGTCTTACTGTCCTTCCAGATTAGCCGGAAATTGCCTCGGCTTGGACTCAGTGCACGTATCCAGAGATCATCTCGATTCGATGTTCATGTTAGCAAAACAATTTCAAACTTATGCAACAGTGCGGTGATACAAGGATGGAACCAAGCCGTAGCCAAGTTGTGTTTTTCTAGATATCTTCCAGCGGATCAGTCTTACAACGAAGACATTATTGGCCTTATTATTTCCTTCTCTCTCAAGGGAACATAAAGATACCTCGGGGTTGCACCTGGTTCAATGCCGGCCACAAGCAGAGTAATAAGCTCCATTGTGCATAATCATTTGTCCGTGAATAATACTCGACCGTCTTTTATCTGTCTCCAGAGAACAAAAAGCTCGGGACTACCAATTGTATGAACAGGAGAGCATTTATTGGAATGCGTTTTGTTGGACGTCCTCTTTTATGCTACGAAAAACGAGGGCAGCGATGTAGAGGGTGAAGGGAACCACGAATTTAGGCTAAACGCTTGCCAAGAAAATGCCACATGCATTTTTAAATTGGTTGTAAGTATCTTCATTGTTGTACTCAGTATCTTGTGCTTCTGCACGCATTGTAAGTGTTGATGTGAGGTCCTCGTGGCTTGTGCAGGTAGGGACGAGTGTTTACTGAAATTGGCGACACTGGGTTCCAAGTTGTTTGTCTCCTTCGCCGGATGTCGAAAGTTGACATCCCAAATCTGGTAAATTCAGTCCCGATGGCAACAGGCTGGAACATATTGCAATGACTGAGATGGTCCGAATGGCGGCTCATTCTGAGAAGTCTTAAATAAGAGTCTCTCAAAAGATCCATGTTTCTTGGCAAAATGCGTTTTCTACGTACTCTCCAGATAGTTCCTGATTAAGTATCGTAGCTTGAACAGATTTTACTCTCGACCGCAGTCTGGAATCAAGCAGTGTAATTACCAGACACTAGCTTTGATGATGCATTGTATCTCGGTCGAAACATACTATGCCCTGGGAAGAGAACTGGGTATATGAATGTACCCATTTTATCGTATATCCTTGATACGATGGAACTTTGCTCCGTGTTTCCTTTGACTTGAGGGAGTTTTTCCAAAATTTTCTCGGGCCCTAGTGATTGACCGATCGGCATCGCACTCGATCTCTAGTTTGATTAGGGCATGATCAAACAGGGTCCTCATCCAGTGTTGTTGAAATAAAGATCAACATGTCCGAGATGTCTCTTGTCTTTTTCTTATTCTGTCTATTCAAATCATCCTAAGTTTTGTCGGTACTTCCTAACCCGTTTGAAGTGAAATAACCAGATCTCATTCTTCTTTTTACTTGTTATTGTATAGCTCCCAAGTTTTTCCTTTGCGGTGGTATCCTGGCTCGAGATGTTTGATTCTCTACCGTGCCGATGCTATCCAGATATATTTAGGGTTCGGGAATAACCATGATCGACCGGGTTCATTCATTCTTGAGTACCCACTTCCTATAATTGTCAAACAGAACTTTGGAATGGAAATAATGTTTGTGACAAAGGTAGCTCTGAAGCAATATAATCTAGTCCTAGTTTTATGCTCTCATGCGATCAGTTAGAAAGTGCTGTACCTACAAGAGCCCGTACTTACACCTTTCTAAGGACTTTTCTGGGCCCTTATTGGAGCCCCTGTTTGAGTACTTATGTGTATTGATATTAGAACTACGGAGAAGAATGCGTGCATTGAAGCAGTCCTACGGCCCCGACCTCTCAGTGAGCCCCCTTGAAGTTGTCACACTCGAGTATCCCGCAGAAACACTCATGTCATGTGACTACTGTTACAAAGGGCCAATCAAGGCACTTGGTTTCGAAAGAATTGCAGCCAATCAGCGCGGCGTCTGTCATGCTTGGCAAGGTTGACTCACCGCTCTCGGGGCAGAATTCTTGACCATGCCGAGATTTCTCTCTGACACGTTTTGACTCAACCCCGAGATGACCGAGATGACCGAGATGACCTGCTAAACAATTCTAGAAAGCTTCCATTTTGCTTTACAATAACCTCCAAGCTCCTGGCTCTTCGCTGGGGACAGGCGACTGGTTTGAGCGCCGTAATGACCGACAAAGCCGTAGCAGCTCATCAAGACGACTTGAATTACCTCGACATGCTTGGAGAATGAAAGGCATAGTACTGACTTCCTTTTTCTTTTCCCTTTTCTTTTTTCTAATTTCATAAGGAACTCGCGCATCGCATTGTCAAACCTTGGGAGAACATGTGCCATTTTCTGTGCGATTCAACGGCGGGCACAATCTTGTGTGGCAATCGGGACATGCAATTCGGGAGCACCGGGATCTCACTTTCCGACCCTGTGTGCTATACATACGCTCACCTGAGAAGTCTCTTACTCGTCTGGCCTTGATCCGCAAAATGGTGCATTCCTATTGAGTTCGTAAGACTGGAGATATGATGTCTCGTTCAACGAGCTTCATAGAGGATATGAAGAAGAATCGGGCTGGCATTCGAAGTGAAAAGAAGCGTGTCCGCCGTGGACCCACTTCCAGCCCGAACCCGGCCCGTCATCACGAGAAGCAGACTCGGCCGTCTTCCCATGCTATCTGCACAGTCTGTCACACGGGATGATCGGGCCCAAATAGCTTGTATCGCGAGACCAGAAGCCCTCAAAAACCGTTGGGTCTCCAGGGTAATACGCGGCAATAGCACACAGACCTGATTCTTGGCGAAAGTCCGCTCCGTGTATGAAAGGCTGTTCGGTTATCTGATTACCCGCTCACAAAACTCTTTTCCATATGATCTAACTACTGAATGGCCCGGCGCCATCCGAGCTAGAACCAGGATCTAGAGGAAGGTGGAAGCTGATTGGGATGTGGACATCCACTTTATCTTCTCGCATACGGCATTGAGCTTAGTCTACCTCGTATACTCTACAGTCCGCGTCAACCCTCCCGGGCTCAAGCTTCTCACAAAATGTTTGGTGAAGGCAAGAGACCGGGAAGAGAGCCAACGTAGATTAATACGAGCTGTCCTTGAACAAAAGCTTTCAGGAGTTGCAGATTGTGGTTAGCAAGGCGCGCGTCTCGGACGGGATTACATAAATCAATTGACTCTCAGAAGGTTGTGTGAAGGAAGAGGCAGCTTGTATGTACCTATGTTGGCATAACTCTGACCCACAGACGAGTGTCCAGGGACTTTGGCTCATGATAGCCGCTGTGCGATCCTTATTGTTGAGGGGACTGAGTAAGTCCTGAGTAAGTGATTATGAAATTCTGATAAAGCGACCCCACAACACCCTATCCAAGTTTTACGCCACGAGGTGGGACCGCCTACTGGACGCCGATTCGCCCGGCAGCCCGGGAGGCACCGGTCACCCTCGGTCATCATTAGCTGATTCTTCGACAATGAACGCATCAACCCTGTAGGGGAAAATAAATTTTCTTCTAGAAAAAAAGATATATAAACCCCGGGATCTGTCAAGGATGCATATTTCCACCAGTCACAGATCATCCACCAAGATCTTCCGCCATGCACGCCTTCTGGACTGCGACCACGCTGCTGGCTTCAGCCGGAGCCCTGTTGGGCGCCCAGGCCCGCCCGACTGACGGTAAGAACCACACGGTCCAGTCGGGATACGACTACATTGTTGTTGGAGGCGGTCCGTCCGGCATCATCACTGCGGAGCGTCTGGCTGAAGCCAACAAGACTGTGCTGCTGTTGGAGCGCAGCACGGCCGGCCCAACGGTCGGAACCGGCTCCAACTACACCCTGTCGTGGAACGATACCCTGACGGCCATCGACGTGCCGGGTCTGTCCTTCGATGTCGGCAACTTCCCGCAGTGGTCCGAGTACATCTGTACCGACACCGACGGTACGGCGGCCTGCATCCTGGGCGGCGGTGTGACGGTGAACTACATGGTCTTCGTGCACCCCCCGGACCACGACTTCGACGATAAATGGCCGGTGGGCTGGAAGTGGGCGAACGTGACTGCAGGAGCCGATCGCCTCTACGCTCGCAACCCGGGCAGCAGCGTGCCCTCGGCCGATGGCAAGCTCTACGACCAGACCCTGTTCACCACCCTGTCGACCTTCTTCAACAACCTCAACTGGACCGCCACCGACATGAGCGCCCAGCGCAACGAGAAGTTCCAGACCTACAGCCATCCCGTCTGGAACATCAAGGACTACAAGCGTGCCGGCCCCGTCCGCACCTACCTCCCGCTCGCCCTGCAGTACCCCAACTTCTCCCTCCGCATGGGCGCCCTCGCCACCCGGGTTGTCCGCAGCGGCAGTCTGGTGACCGGAGTCGAGATCGTGAATGCGGCGAGCAACCAGACTGAAACCATCCCTCTCGCCCCCGGCGGCCGCGTGGTCCTCTCCTCCGGCGCGCTGCACTCGCCGCGCATCCTGTTCAACTCCGGTATCGGCCCGCGGGCGCAGATCGAAACGGCCCAGAAGAGCGGGATCGCCGTGCCCCCGGCCAGGGAGTGGATCCACCTGCCCGTCGGCGAGAGCCTGATGGACCACCCGATCTTCTCGATCGTCATCCAGACTGACAAGGACTTCAACGAACTGGACGCGGCCGCGATCCTCAACGGCACCGCGACCAGCGAGATCACCGCGTACGAGGAGCAGAACGACGGGGTGCTCACGCAGGGCAAGCACCGGCTGATCTTCTTCAGCTCCAACGTCGCCAGCGACGGCCACACCCGGTACTACCAGGGCTCCTGCACCCCGACGGCCGAGGGCGAGGTCACCATCACCACCTACATGACGCACGGCCTGACCTCCAAGGGTGTCCTGGGGCTGGATGCGGACCAGCGCACCGTCATCGAGAAGTCGCCCTACCTGCAGACGGCCGGCGACCGCGAGGCCGCCACCATGTTCATCCAGTCCATGGTCGATGCCATCAACGCCCCTGGCTCGGGCTTCCAGTTGGTCGAGTACACCAACACCTCCGCCATTCTTGGTTCGCTCACCGCGGGGATCCACTACGCCGGCACCACCAAGATGGGCACCGATGACGGCCGCTTCAACGGTACTGCTGTTGTTGATACTAACACCAAGGTGTACGGTACGGATAATCTGGTATGTCTTCCTTCTCTTCCCAAATTTCAGAAAAGGTTACTGAGGCAGTTTGATAGTACATTGTGGACGGTGGTATCCACCCCGATCTGGCTTCCGGAAACAACCAGGCGACCATCATGGTCGTTGCGGAGAACGCTGTGGAGCGTATTCTGGCTCATTAGACGGGTTTGCCCTTTCCAGAGGGGAGAGTGTTGAAACTAGTATTCTGTATTTTACGTGTAAAGTAACGACTTTTTGAACCTTATAATGGGTTCGGTCGTGAATACTAGCTTAGTAGTCATGTACTCAGCCGAGCAGGTAATTGATTTCTTTTTAGACCACAGCCGATGCGTTGATTGGTATCTTCACAATCTTCCTCCCTGTATGTTGAGCACGCGTGACGGTTGGTCGCTACTTAATTTACTAGATTCTTACCTTGTGAGCGACGGTCTGTCTTCGTCTTGCGCGCAAGTTGCTAAGAAGATGGTAAATCACATAGACCAGTGATGAGGCCTGAAAAGAAACCCGAAACCCGCACCACAGATTCCTTTTACATTGCGGGTTCCTCTGACTCGCCGCTCCGCATTGTTTCCTTGTAACGGTTGTTGAACGCAGAAATCCTTCCAAATCCGGAGGTTCTCCTATTTATTAACATTCATCTTGGTACCAACTAGCGTATAGCCCGCCAGCCTGGATCGTGACAGTTTGAGGTTCTAAAGAACTCACATTCCCCGCTGTTGCTGCAGCGTCAGCGGCTATCCACCCTAGCCGAGCACAAGTGCCTGGACCCTGGAGTCCAGCCACTCCACTTAAGGAAACTGACTTTCCATCATGCACACTCCTGCTCCTGGGTGCGTCATTCTCTGATTGGGAAATGATCTTTCACCACTGTCTCAACGTACTCCTTCAATGCCCCTTTTCCCTGGCATGTGAGAATAAATGACATTACAGATACATCCACAATATCGCAGTAAGCGCTATGAAAGCATCATATATGAAATCATGCCTCTGAGTAAACTGTAATCTCGGTAATTCAGGGACCAAGCCCGTATAATCTCCGCCCCCGGCCGCTGGTGACTACGTACAGTACACTATACGCACTAGGAAGAAAAAGGGTCTTGGATCCTGCACCCTTTCCCCGATGCGGTCTTGGGACCCAATTGCACGACTACTCAATATGATCGACTGAGTCGTTATACCAATGCACCAGTCCACGCGATCCTGTGGTGTCCTGGCACAGTGAGCTTGAGTTAATATCCGAAGTCGGCAGCAAGCGACGGGGGATGGCGGCCGCGGCATCCGACCAGGGCAAATTGCCCGACTGGGGGTGGTGGCGCGACATTGTGAACTCACACTCCCCGATCGCATCGCTCGTCCTTTGCTCCGTTGCGGCCGCTGGTTCATCCGGACCATCAATCTTGCACAGCACCGCCTTGCAGTACGCCGCTGCCACCGCCGCGGCGTACCGATGCCACCCGTCCTGCTTGTGCGTATCCGCGTAGTCACAGATCCCGCGGATTACGAGGCAGGGGATCTCGTCCACGATACCGGCGGCCTCCATTTCGTAGCAGATGGCGTCGTCATAGCCGCGGCGGAGACGGTCTCGATGCTCGGGGCTTTTCACTACGCCACCACCAGACAGTATCAGGCCGCGATGCACAACCGGGTATTTCGGTTTCGTGGCCCGCACTCCGCGGGCGACCACCTTGCGCTCCGAGGACCCCTCACACCCGCGACAATCCGCCCCCTTGTTAACATGGTGAAAAGTCGGATCGTATAGCACATCCAATGCAGCGGCGTCGGGGCGCCCATACCCGGGCATCCTGGTGATGGACCTCAGAATCCTCCGGAGTGAACTCCGCCCCATGATCTCCTCCTCCTCCAGACACCCGTCCGCGCTGACTAGTAGCGGGTGGGGCTTGTTGAAGACCCCCTTGGATGCAAATGCACCGCCGTCTTCCTCGCCCAGATCATACTCCACCACCCCCGGATGATTCTCTCTCGGCACCCCAACCGCAACATCCCCCAACCGGATATCCCGCTGGCCGGGAATCCCCGCCCCGATGCCCACCATCAGTGCGAACCGCACGCTCGGGAACAGCTGGCCCACCGCCGCGGCGCAGAGCGCTGCCTTAACGGGGCCGATTTGATGCGGCCGCGCGAGCACGACCTTGTGCTCGCCGATGCGCCCGTAGCTGAAGACGTATTTGGTTTGCGGGTTGTATCGCGGGCGGCAGTGGAATTCTTCGTCGAGGGCGTAGCGCACGGCTACTGACTCTAGCGGGAGGGCGCAGAAGATCGCGACGGTGATTTCTTCGGGGGATATGCTGGCAAGCGGGCTTTCTTCGGAAGAGTCGGAGTCGCTTGGTTCAGGGTGCGGTTGTTGCATGCCGTCCATTGTGTGCTTGAGTTGTGGGATTCTGTGCGGGGTTTGGGGCTTGATGTACTCGTCGGCTTTTAGCCCACCCCGGTCTTGAGTCAAGCAGAATCGAGTGATTAACATAAGAGGCAGTCTTGGTTATATGGCTGTGACGGTGTAGGCCAGCATTGAGCCTCATGGAGAAGGCCGGCGGCTAGTCCGCCAATGATGCCCGTTCCTTCGGTGCGCGCAGTGTCCACTGCGGACGTCAGGCTAACCACGTTGAGCCGAAGCATGCGGGGCATTATCCATAGCATGATTAGCGTGGATATTGATCACCCGCAAGCGATGATCTTGGTGCGAAGATTGGCGAGATGTTGCTGGCCTTTGCAATTTTTTGATATCCAGGACTGAAGTCCAAATCTAGCATAACCCTGACCGGTCCCCCCCCCCAACGGTCGCACGGTCCAATTCTACACAAGGCTTGGCATTCGTCGAATGGCATGTGCGTGAAGGAATAAGCTATAAGGCGTTTACTACCTGTTTGAATGCTGCACAACTGAGAAACCTGTTTACTGCCCTCAAAGATCCATTCAAATGGGATTGTTGATTGGATGCCAATCTTGTACGCAAATAACGACTCGGTGATCCAACCTTTCCTCAAAGACGCCAAGAGCGGAATGAGACAGCTCCGCCGGCGTCCCATGACTCCTCTGGTATTGAGTTGGTCTACAATACCACACCCACTCAGGTATGCAGACCTGCGAATCGATGATTAAGCCAAGGGAGGCTGTGCCATGCCGAGAGAAGGGAAGTCTGGGTGACCCGGGGATCGGGTCTTGTTGCCGCTGCCATGCATCTGTCTCGGAATCATACTGTCAACAACCTCTCTGCCAACTCTCTTCACAGCCTCTTTCGAGCCCGGTATTTTGGAAATGATTGATCATGTATACCATCCACCCACACCCTGATATACAGTCGTCTATGTCTCCTATCCCGATTCCGGTTTTGCTCTTCCAACATACCCCCTCAAAGCAGAGATCAAATTAGGGTTCCCCCCACCCCCCAATCCGAGCAACGAACCACGGCTCAAATCCGGGGTACAACAGCACAGCCCCCAACCTTGTTCGCAAGGCATGATGAAACCGACAGCAACATAGTCGGCATAAATGTATCACGATGAATCAGTAGCAGTTCACCACGACCACCTAATCCACCATCGACCAAGCAAGATGACCACGACTATAGACGGCAAACCCACGCAAACACCACTCCCAACCTCCCGCCGGCCCCCCTCGCCCTCACCCTCCTCCTCAGACCCCTCCTCCTCACCCACCCCCTTCGCCTTCACCCCAACACAGCTAACCACCCTCTTCAACCCGAAATCCCTACCCCAGTACCTTGAACTAGGCGGCCTGCAAGGCCTCGAACACGGCCTCCGCACCAACCTAACGACCGGCCTGACCACCACCGAAACCACCCTCACCGGAACCATCACCCGCCAACAAGCCCACCACCACGCGATCTCCATCTCCCAAACCAAAACCACAAGCACAAACACAAGCACTTCCCCCCTCCTCGCCCACCCCACCGCCCCGAAACAAAGCCCCACGATCCCCCCGGATCAGTTCGTGGATCGTATCAAAGTCTACGGCCGCAACATCCTCCCTGAACCCCCCCGCAAATCCTTCGGCCGGCTACTCTGGGACGCGTACAACGACAAGATCATCCTCCTGCTGACCGCGGCGGCCGTCGTGTCGCTGTCGCTGGGCATCTACGAGGCGGTCAGCGGGCAGTCGCGCGTGGACTGGATCGAGGGGGTGGCGGTGTGCGTGGCGATCGGGATCGTGGTCGCGGCGACGGCGGGGAATGACTGGCAGAAGGAGCGGCAGTTTCGGCGGTTGGGGCGGTTGGTACGTTTCCCCGCGGCGCTTTCCTGGAATTCCCGGTGGGGTATGGGGATTGGGGTGTGGGGTGTGGGGTGCAGTTGTGAGTATTGGGTTTGGCGAACCGTGCTGATGTTGGTTGCTGGGATAGAAAGTCGACCGCGAGGTGCGGGTCATCCGCTCCGGGCAGCAGGTCATGGTGCACATCCACGACCTCACCGTCGGAGATCTCGTGCACCTCGAGCCCGGGGACTGTGCGCCTGCGGACGGGGTCGTCGTCACCAACTACGGGCTGCGGTGCGATGAGTCCCTCGCCACTGGGGAGGCGGATCAGATTGAGAAGGTCGGTGGGGCGGAGGCGTGGGAGCGGTTGGTGGCCGGAAGGCATAAGGCGGATGAGGGGGTGTTTTGCGAGGAGAAGGTGATTCAGAAACTGGAGGAGGAGAATCTCGACCCGTTCATCATCTCCGGGAGTAAGATTCTGGAAGGCCTTGGGACCTACCTTGTGCTTAGCGTGGGTCCGCATTCCACCCATGGGTGGATCATGGTGTCCCTCGGTACGGAGAGTGATCCGACCCCGTTGCAGGTGAAGTTAAGCCGGTTGGCGAGCTGGATCGGGTGGTTCGGGCTGGGGTATGCTGTTCCATGTTCTTGTTCATGTTTTGTTGGGTTATGTGACTGGGGGTTTGCATGCTGATGTGTGGTGGGTTAGGGCTGCGCTACTTCTCTTCTTCGTCCTCCTTTTCCGCTTCCTGGCGCAGCTGCCCGATAACCCGGCGCCGTCGACGGTCAAGGGGCAGATCTTCATGGACATTCTGATTGTCACGGTTACGGTCATTGTGGTGGCTATACCTGGTATGTGCTGGCATTGAGCGGAAGAAAATATGGTTTATGGACTGACGTTTGCAGAGGGCCTCCCCCTCGCGGTCACCCTGGCACTGGCCTTCGCGACGGGTCGGATGCTGAAAGAACATAACCTGGTGCGACAGCTGCGCGCCTGCGAGACAATGGGCAACGCCACCGTCATCTGCTCGGATAAGACGGGCACCCTGACGCAAAACAAGATGACGGCGGTGGTCGGGTTCTTCGGGGTGTCCGAGTCCTTCGGCCACATGCCCACCGACACTTCTCCAGCTGCTTGTCCGGTGCAGGTTCCACAAGCTGCTGCAAGGTTCCCCGCCTCGTTCCGGGATCTGCTGGTGAAAAGCATCGTCGCCAACTCGACTGCTTTCGAGGAACGAAGAGAGCACGGGACCGAGCTGGTTGGCAACAAGACGGAGATTGCGCTGCTGCAGTTGGCGCAGGAGCATCTGGACGTGCCGGATCTTGCTGCGGAGCGGGCTGGGGTCGACGTTCTGCAGGTGTATCCGTTTGACTCGGCGCGGAAGGCGATGGCCTTGGTTTATCACGTGCGTCCAGATACGTACCGAGTGCTGGTCAAGGGAGCAGCGGAGGTGGTCTTGCGGGCGTGCAGGACGGTTGTCCTCGCTGATGATGATGTGGACGAGGTGCCCGTTGGCCAGTTGGCTGACAGCGATGTAGACACGATGGAGCGAAGCATCAACACTTATGCCTCGGCCGCTCTGCGCACCATCGGGCTGGCGTATCGTGATCTCCCTGCTGGGGTTGCCGGAGGCAGTAGGGGAAGCGAAAAGGGTCTTCCTCGCTTTGAGGAGATATTCACCGACATGACCTGGATTGGGTTGTTTGGGATTCACGACCCGTTGAGACCGGAGGTGACGGAGGCAATTCGACAGTGCCATTCGGCGGGGGTGAAAGTGAAGATGGTCACCGGTGAGTTTGGCTCTCCTTGAGCGCTCGTTCGCGTTACTGACGTTGCAGGCGACAATATCAACACCGCATTATCTATCGCCGCCGCATGCGGCATCAAGACCGACGAGGGCATCGCAATAGAAGCGCCTGAGCTGCGAAAGCTAAGCGAGGAGGAACTAGACGCAATCCTGCCGCGTCTCCAGGTCCTAGCCCGCTCCTCCCCGAGCGACAAGCAACTCTTAGTACAGCACCTGAAGAAGCTCGGGGAGATCGTCGCCGTGACCGGAGACGGGACGAACGACGGGCCCGCCCTTAAGTCGGCGGATGTGGGCTTCTCCATGGGCCTGAGCGGGACGGAAGTGGCACGCGAAGCCAGTTCGATCATCCTACTCGACGACAACTTCCGTTCGATCGTCACAGCCATTGCATGGGGGCGTTGCGTCAACGACGCGGTAGCCAAGTTCCTGCAGGTGCGCACCTCCCTGACATTGTTCCTCGCAAAGCCAATCACTGATGAATGTACTGAAGTTCCAAATCACCGTCAACATCACCGCCGTCTGCCTAACAGTAGTAACAGCCATCTACAACAGCTCCAACGAAAGCGTCTTCAAAGCCGTGCAACTCCTCTGGCTGAACCTGATCATGGACACATTCGCAGCATTGGCCCTGTAATCTCCCCTCCCCCGCCTTCCCTTCCCCCTTTCCCCCAATTCCCCATCCCCTACTCCACCAACTAACAACCATCAGAGCCACCGACCCCCCGACCCCCTCAATCCTCTCCCGCCCCCCAACCCCCCGCCACGCACCCCTCTTCACGACCACGATGTGGAAACTCATGCTCGGCCAATCCCTCTACAAACTCGCCCTCTGTTTCACGCTGTACTTCGCCGGCGACCGGATCTTCAATCTCAACCCCACCGGGGACGCCCACGACCGCGTGCTCCTCGACACGATCATCTTCAACACCTTCGTGTGGATGCAGATCTTCAACGAGTTCAACTGCCGTCGGCTGGACAACAAGCTCAATATCTTCCAGGGCCTCACCAAGAATGCGTGGTTCATGGTGATCAACGTGCTGATGGTGGGCGGGCAGATTCTCATTATCTTTGTGGGTGGGGAGGCGTTCGGCGTGACGCGGCTGAGTGGCGCGCAGTGGGGGTATTGCTTGGGGTTCGCGGTGGTGTGTGTGCCTTGGGCGGCGGTGTTGAAGTTCGTGCCGGATCGGTATGTTGCGTGGGGACTTGGGTGGGTGGGGGTCGGGGTGAAGATGCTGGTAGTACGGCCTTTGGGGGCTGTGGGGGTCTGGGGTAAGAGGGTGGCTGGGAGGTGTAAGGGGAAGAGGGGGGTAGGGCGTGGGGATGAGGAGATGGGGGTGGAGCGGTGATATGCGATCGGATTAGGTTATGGTGTTGTCTATAGCTGTTGGTAGTCGGTTGGTGATGCGGCCGCAAGTAGAGACTCTTGTTGACGATGTACACAGTATGTTAGCCCTAAATGCATTCCTCTGAGCCTGCTCAGTGCTAATCCCTCGTGATGGCTTACGCAGTCTAGATCCAAATTTAGTAATGTCTTATCATACGGTCATTGGGGGGTAAGACCAACCACCACTAGCATATATTCACATTATAATGATGTATCCTCCACTCGCTGCTAACAAAAGCCCCCACCCCCAAGAACCTACACCAACCGCCTCAGCAGAACCATCTCGGTCGTCAACCCAGGCCCAAAACTGACGGCCACCACCTCTTTCCTCAAGCTCCGCCCCTCCCACCCCCTCAACCGATCCAGCCCCGCCAACACCGCCACACTCGAACTATTCCCCCTCGACTCATACACCTCGCGACTCGCCCGGATCGCCTCATCCGACAACCCCAACGCCAGCTGCGCGCCCCTGAGAACCGTCAATCCCCCTGGATGAACCGCCCACTCCAACTCCCCCGGACCAGCCGACGCCATCCCATTCGCCTGCATCAACTCCCCAAACAACCCCCGCAAAGACGCAACCGCCAGCGCCGGAACCTCGCGCGCCAGCGTCAGCTGAAACCCATACTCTGTCGTCCGATAGGACATAGCCTCATGCGTCTCCGGGGTAATCGCAGTCCGATAATCCACCACCGCGAACCGTCTGGGCATCTCCCCGGTGAGCGCGAGCGCATTGCACAGCACCAGCGCGGCAGCACCATCACTAAACAGCGCCGGTCCGATACTGATATCCTCCCCTCCGCTCAACCTCACCTTCTTCGCAGTGGCGTGCAGCTCCGCCGCCAGATGGATACTACACACCTCGCACGCAAGCACCAACACCCTCGCGGGCTTCCGTTGCAGCGTGGCCGCCCGCGCAAGCGAGCTCCCCACTCGCAGGGCTGCAAGTCCCCCGGCGCAGCCGATCCCGCTCAGCAGCACGCGTTCCGCCCCCGGGGAGATGCCCACATCCCGGAACACGGCTTGGTCGTAGCCTGGCGCTCCCGCGTTGGTGACGGTCACGGCGACGGTGTGCGTGATGGCCGACGCCGGGAGGTGGCTGTCGGTTAGGGCGGCGCGGACGGCGCGGGCGGCGAGCGGGACGCCGTGGCGGTGGAATTCGGAGGAGACTTGTTTCGCGGTCGGCGGGGTGGACTGGTTTCTGGGGTCGTACCAGAGGGGGTTGTTGTTGAAGCCGATCAGAGCGCGGGAGGCGATGCCGCTGCGGGCGTTGATTTTGAGGAGCGTTTGGACCCTGCAGTGGTTATGAGTTGAGTCGTGGGGGTATTTAGAAACGGGAAGGGGAGGAGAAGTACCTACCACGCTGCGTCTGCGGGATGATGGCGGAGGAGGTACTGGCGGAAGTCGTCGGAGGTGACGATCTGCGACGGCCATTCCGTGCCAAGGCCCGTGATGGTCAGCTCGGGCTCCTCCCCCGCGTCCGCTGCCCCGCGTGGGGGGTGGGCGTCGCTGCCAGACGAGAATGCGGCGCCCATTATGTCTCAGATGGGGTTGGGAGCTGGAGAAGAGTCGATAGAAAGGTTAAGGTTGGAGTTAGGCGAGGCTGGATGCTTTTGATGTGTTCTTTCCGTGCCTGTCCCTTTGCATGTGTTCCTTCCATCAATTTGTCAGAATTCTTGCAATCAGGGACGGAATACGAGCGTGGCGGTCATGCAGCGAGCTTGGCGGTGTCGCTTGGACCCCTGGACCAGACTACCTTACTTGTTGGCAGAGTGTGATTTCGTGCATAATTGGGGTGTTGCATGCAGGACCAAGTACTGCGAGTCTCTCGTTGACGTTGTGAATTGGGTCTCTAATACACGGCTACGTCACACATCCAACAAAAACGAATCGACCGCAGCATCGAAAGTCATGCAGCGCACGCTAAACTCTGTGTCTCATGATCCCGGGTTCGTCCAGTCTTTGGATGTGTCTGGTTCGGACGGGTCTCCCGAAGTCGCCTTAGTTGGCGGTGGCCGCGGACGTTCATGGTATAGATCGCTTACTTCCTTTCCCACACTGACCGGCTTGCTTGGCTTCATAGAGAAAGACACTCTGTCAACTGGCGACTTCCGGAATCGATCAGAAATCGCGGAGGATGACCTGGTCGGGATTGTTGGGATTCGCTGTTCATCTCCCCATGATTGAGTGAGGCTCCCAGGTAGCTTGTCATGCAGCTCAAAACCTACTATCCGTCGCCTTAAAACATGAGTCTCTTGAATCGGCATCTGTACGGCTTGGTTCTTGTGGTAGTTCTCGCAGAATGCCGCCTGTTCCTCGAGTTTGCGGGGGCAGCGTAATCGCTTGTCGCGAAGAAATCGCTGGCCTAAGTATGTCGCGATCGCTGTCTTTCTACTGCACACATTGGATTGTCTTTTCTCTTGGTCTTCCGATCTGTCCTAGATAGTGGTCAGGCGAATTGATGGGAAGGGAGGCGGGGGGAAGAGGAGGTTCTCTGGCCACCCACTGCAATTGAGCATGATTATCGGGTACAGTATCTATCCTCGTCCGTGCACCTGTCCACTTTGGCTTAGCTTGACAGATTCCGGGGACTCTCAAATCACCAGATCTGAAAAGGTGGGCAGTGCATGATGTTTCGAATTAAGTTTTGGTCTGACGAGTACTCTAATTGCCACTTCACGCTGCAAACGGAAGGGATACGACGGGGAGCGGGAGCGGGAGTGGGTCGGGAATGCGGGACAGCCATGGGATGTAGAGAGATTTAGCAAAGTGGTCCATCATAAGAGCAAACCTAACAACAGCCTAGACTGAGATACCTCCGATCATGCAGGGCCTAGACGCTGGTTATGCTATCTCGTCTAACTTGAGAATGAATGCTGCAGTCTTTGGCCATACAAAGTCCCTCGCTCATCGACTATAAATGCGTTGCTCTTCACTCTCTGATCTGTCACTCACCAACGCTGCACTGTCCCAGAAAGTACCCTATTAAAAGCCATCATCTCAATCCACAATGAAAGCCTCACACTTCATTGCATTTCTCCCCACCGCCGGACTGGTCGCAGGGATGCCCCATCACGCCCGCGACCTCTGCGCCGGCTTGCCCACCAGCGGCATCCTCAGCGCCGCCACCAACCTGCTCTGCGAGAAAATCACCTTGACCAACACGGGCTGTTCAGTGCGGGTGAAGTTCCCCTGGGATGTACCGACCAGCTCCTTCACCCTCGACGATGATACCTCGAAAACCTTCCTCGCTCAGCGCGGCCAGACGCTCCAGTTGGACGCCCAACCGAGATCCGACCACTCCGCCGCCACCTGGACAGGGACTAACGGTGGAAACAATCCCACTACTTACAAAGTACCCCTGGTGGGCGACCTCCCTGGTATCAAGGTGTCGTGTCCCGAGACCTGCGTGGCGACGGACAAGATTTGCGATATTAATAATCCAGGGATGTGTTGCTCGCTGACTTGTGGGGTTAAGCCTCAGATTGGGCCGGGTTATTTCTGTTACTAGCTTGGGAAGGGGATGCATTTCGGAGAAAGGGGGGTAAAAGAGTACTTACTCCTTAGCATAGGTAGCACCAGGAGATGTTCCATGGTTGTATTGTGAGAATAGTAATTGTCAAATAATATTCATTGTGTTGTTGTTATCGCCATGCATAGTTGATCCCATTGTTCCTGTAACCTAACTACCAATGAGAAACACGAAAATTAAATGCCGACGCCCAGCCCCAATGACGATTTCTGCTCATCTCAAGTATCACCTTATAGAGAGACTGGTAGAGTGAATGATAGTACACTTTCATTTCTACCCCCATGAATTGCAATTCTTTTTTATCCTGTTATAGTCTCCCTGGTTGTGGTTCTGCTCTCGTGGTACTGTATTCAAAATGCTAGTCTTGATATAAGTGGTGTCGGAGTTGGTCTTTCGGGCTGATACAACTTAGGGCATTGTGAAACACATCGCCGGTGAATGGGCGATAGAGCACATACGAAGCATAAGTAGTGATGTCCTACAATCGAGCTCAAAAGCATGTAACCCCTCGGATTAGGAGGGAAAGCATTCTCTTCTCCTAGTAAAGCATCGTCACCGCCTTTCAGAGGCATGACTATATCTGGGAAATCCTCTCAAATCTCGTGGGTGCAAGCAGAGAACTTCCCGACGTTTCGATACGAGATCGCTCATAAGCTCAGATCATAGCTTTTGATTGAATATGCTGAAGCTAGACATCAACAGCAGTTTCGAACAACGAGCGAAGTTTTTGCATCTTGAGCAACGGTGGCGAGATGGCCGGTTTGATATATAGCGGGACGGGAAATTTCACTACATTACCATATGCACTGTTTTCGAAGCAGCAACCGCCGCAGGTGAGACAGGATAACAAAGAGGCTTGTACTATACCTCACTTTATCAAAGACCGTCATTCCCTAATACCGACCATGGACATTCAACTCCGCTGTGCCTGGCACTGCTCAGGGTCGAAAGTGTAGACCGCCTCCCACACCATTTACCACTTCGGGATACTGCCGACATTAACCCCCAAGAACAGGCTAAGCCTAGCCGTCTACGGTAAGCGGTCCGGAAGCGACAACTAAACCGTCCATCTCGTATAGCATCTGAAACAGGTTTAGCGCCACTATATTTCCAGTGGGTTTCAATCAAAGCTTGTACGAGACGAAAGCTTCGGCAAGAGGGCTTCGAACCAGGGGCATTGGCAAATCTCATTATAAGATAGCCGAACAGCCGTTATCCCTGCGGAGACACCCCGGCTGCCGCACATCTACCACTACCGACAATCCAGTCCTAGCCAGCTCCCAGCCGCCACTCCGCCGCCAATGGACGCGACAGAAGCCAAGCCGACGATCCAGCCCTTTACGGGGCGGATCGGAGGCAACCAGACGCTGGTGGTGGACCGGCACGACCCGGACAACGCGGCGCTGCTGAAGCGGGTGCCGGACGCGGCGCCGATGATGAGCATGAAGGAGGGGCTGCAACCGGGGGGTTTCGGGGAGTTGGATCTGTGGAAGTTCGGCTTCATTGAATGTATTGGTCTGCAGCGGCCCTCGGTGCCTTCTCACAACCACCCCAACTAACGCCCCCCGCGCAGGAACAATGCTCAACGTCTTCATAACAGCCTGGGCCTCCATCAAACCTCTCCCCACCACCACCACCACCCCCACAACACCCGCCGGCGTCTACGCAACAACCACCTTCCTCGGCCCCACCATCGGCAGCCTGGTCAACTGGCTCACCCTCACCCTCTGCATCTTCACCTTCTCCAACGTCACCGGCAGCCACCTGAACCCGACCATCACCCTCGCCACCTTCTTCGCCCGCCTCATCACCCTCCCCCGCGCCGTAATCTACCTCGCCGCCCAAACACTGGGCGGCACCCTCGCCGGCCTCATCCTCCGCGCCGCCTACGGATCCCCCGCCTTCGCTGTCGGAGGCTGCACCGTCGACACATCCCTCGTGCCCGTGCGCGAGGCCTTCCTCCTCGAATTCGTGTTCTGTCTGCTCCTCGTGTTCTGGTCCTTCGGGGTCGGGCTGGATCCCCGCCAGGGGAGGTTGTTCGGGGCGGCGCTGTCGCCGTTCTTGGTGGGGATGGCGCTGGGGACGGTGAGTTGGGCGTCGGCGTTCACGAGGGAGGGGTTTGGGGGAGCAGGTGCGTTTTTCCCTTTCTTTCGTGGTGGTTGGTTGGGGTGTTGGGTGGCTGGGGTAGGGCTAATTTGTTTACTCCGGCGCTAGGGTTGAATCCCGCGAGGTGTTTTGCCGTGTATGTCGCTACGGGGTTTCCGGGGTATCATTGGATTCATTGGGTGAGTTGGGCTTTTTCTCTGTGCAATGCAGGTTGGGTGTAGTGCTGATGCTAATGCTGTGCGTGTGTTGTGTAGGTTGCTGCGCTGGCTGCTGCGGTGGGGCATGGGGTGGTGTATTTCTGTGTGCCGCCGTGGAGGGCGGCGGATGAGGGGATTTGAGGCTTCGGTCTGGGGGTATCACCGGTGGTTGAGTGTGAGCCTCGCTCATGGATGGGATGGGATGGTAAGAAGATTAAAGCTTGTCTTGGCCCACGGCTTCTGGTACGTGGGTGGCTTGCTGTTCTGAGAAGGTGATGAATTGATGGATAACCAGATCTGGGATTATGCAACTGTTGATAGAGTCACTACATGTCATAGCTGTTAGAAGATAGATCAACAGCACTTCCCGCATGACTCGTCATTCCTTTCAATAACCCCCCACAGCTCCGCTCTCATTTCCAATAACTCCCAATCTCCCTCAAATCCTCCATCAACGCCACCGGATTATCCAACCCAGGGAAATGGCCCCCGCGTTCGTGGTCTTCACCCACGAAAGTTAGCATTCATCTCAAACCCTGACAACACCGCAGATATCTCAAGAGGGAAAGAACGTACTGCGATACAGCACCAGATTGCCCGTCTGCGCAACCAGCGCCGGCGGCCAGAAGCCCACATTGTACTTGAACGCGCTGAACAGCAGCGGCGCGTCGGTGTGCGCCTTGCTATACACCGTGCTGAAGCCGTTGGGGTTCTGCGCGTAGATGACCACGGAGGAGGCGAAGGTCTCCGTCAGGTAGTAGAGCGAGACGTGGCGCAGGATCTCGTTGTGGGTGAGCACCGAGGGGCTGGTTCCGGCGTTGGGGTCGGACCCTTTTCGGTTGTTAGATTGGCCTTTGGGGAGGTGGGAAAGGTGGGGGGCTGCCTTACAGTTCAGGAATTTCTCGCCGATCCAGGCGAGTTGGCCGACCGGGTTGTCTTGGAGGGCGAGGCCGATTGTGTTGGGCTGGAGGGGTATATGGTGTTAGCTCTTCGGGGGGGGGGGTGCTATCGGCTTGAGATTTCTGGAGGCAAAATACCTTGGTGGTCTGCTCGTTGAAGTAACCCTCCCCGGTGTTACTCCACTCCATCGTCTCGGCCTCCTCGAAGGCCTCCAGCGAGGACAGCGTGATGTTCTGTGCCGCCAGCGCTTCCGGGGTTAACGGGAAGAAGGGCAGGAAAGCCAGGTGGCCCGCGCGGACGGTCGAGTTGTACTGGTCGTACAGGTTGTAGGCGATGCCTGCGCCCCAGTCCGTCCCAAAGACCGCGTAGGTCTCGTAGTGCAGGACCTGGGTGAGCAAGGTGTTGAAAACGCGCGCCGTGTCGGCGATGGTCCAGTTGACGCGGGGCACCGAGGAGAAGGCGAACCCGGGCAGGGAGGGCACGATCACGTCGAAAGCGACCTTCTTGCCCGTGGCGGTCGTCGCCTGCGCGGTCAGCTCGTCGATGATGGGGGCGAACTCCAAAAAGGAGCCGGGCCAGCCGTGCAGCAGCAGCAACGGAATGGCGTCGGAGCTGTTGGACTTCTCATGGACGAAGTGGATGGTCAGGTCTTCGATGGTGGTCGTGTACTGGTTGAATCTGCTGATAATTAGCATCGAACAAGCATCGGCCTGGTGAGATCCCACTTGTTGATTCTCTTCTGCTCGGTCTTCCAGTCAAAGTCTTTCAGCCATTCCTGCTGGAATGATTTCAGATCTTGCAGGGTGATCCCCTGCGCATTGCCGGTGTTGACGTACACCGGGTGCGCGGGCAGCTTCGTGCTGCGAATCTGCTCCAGCATGCGCGGCACCCTCGCCGCCAGGTCGACGTGGAACGGCTGCACCTGCGATGCATTTCGCGATCGCACGGGACTGGCTTGACCAGTCCCTAAAAGGGAGCCGAGGGCAAACACTTGCGCCCACGACACTCGCATTGTGAATTCTGCTTGCGCTGTAATTGTGAGTCTGGGCAGCTATATATGCACCACCAGACCCGGGCGCATTGACTCTTCTTATACCCCTCATCCCTCTCCCGCGAGCCTCTCGAGAAATTCAACGTGGAGGCCAAATGCACAATTGCTAAGCTCCCATTACCAATCACATTATCAGTTGCATCGCGCCATCGAGAAGCGCACTGCAGCTGAGGCGGAATACCTCGTATACGGGCCCCGCTATTGATGAAGAACAATAAGCGCTAAGCCGTCCCGCTAGCTTATTTCCGCAACCCCGAGCCACCGTATTAGCTGGATTTTTGATCCGCTAGATGATTAGAGTATAGTCCTTCAGCCGCGTCCCCTGCAGAGACTCTTAGTGTCGCGAGAGGGCTCAATCTCTGGGCGAAGCCTCTTTGGTTAAATTGCCCGGGCAGATGCAGGGCTCCCTTCCTTCCTGGTTGGTTTTCGTGCAAGAGAGCAGTCAAATAAGCTCTTAAGAGCCTCTGATGCTTGAATCTCTCTATATGATCCTAGTATAGTGCTCAAAGAGGCGGATGCGGTCTTGAACTTGACCTCACAAGAAGAAGGCTGACAGGGGTGATCGGTAAAAAAACAGTCATGATTTTACTCATGTCAGCTTAAAAAATACTGCCTGTAGAAATCTGGTTCGACGGATTGGAACTCATAGCCTAGTTTACTGGGCCACGCAAAGACCCGTCGTTTGTCGAGAACGTGCCTGCAACAAAGCCATACCAAACCCATAATCCATTCACCAGGAACAAAGATACACCTGTTCGTTGTCCGTGAAGGTTGCTAGTCATAGCTCATTATAGTTACCAATAGGGATGCCACCACACAGTCTTTCTCTACCAGCCGACCAGACGATCCCAATAGTCCAATTAAATATGCCTATCGAATTCAGAGACGGATGACAGAGATAAAGTTGCCGCCACTTGACCACAAACATACTCTCACAAGAGGCAACAACAAGACAAAGTATGGTGAGAACAGAAATAAGAACGAGATCGTGCACACCAGTGTCATGCAACTCAACAAGTCCCAGCTAGTCCTAGCGCCCTTGTTCACTATCGGGGACTACCAATCAGTTTCATACACCGAGCTAGTCAACTGTTTTCAAAGGTATGAGATGGACGCCTCGGTCATAGGTATTACCGAGTTGACGGATTTCATCGGGGCCAAAATGTATCGAGTCTCGAACGAGCGTAGTTCGACGGTGGTCCTGAGAAGATGGGGAAGCTCAGCGGGTCGAGCTGGCTGAAACTGGTTAGGAAGTCTTCCGGTAGTATATCCCGATCCGAGAAATATACCTCAAGTCCCGGAATTCCTTTGCTCACCCCGCATTTTCCATAGGCTAGCTGGACTCGTCTGGCTTGAATATGATGTGCGGACAAAAATGGAGGGAAGATTAAGCATTGATCAGAGGAGGGCTACTTGCATCTATCACAAAAGAATACCTTGAATTACTGGCCATTTAACTTTGCTAGGCTTAAGGTTAGCACTAGAGTCTAAGAATTCTTCTCATTGGCCGGGCTTCAATTTTGTGTTTCAAATATTGGTACTAGGTAAGGTTAGATACTGTATCTGATCAGCCATACAGGTTACTAAGATGAAGATACATCTATCTCCTCCACAATCTGGCGGACAACCTGTCAAATGATGTAAGTCCTCGAGAGAATGTGGAAACACAAGGCATCTCATTTGGCTGATGCTACGAGTTGCCAGATCGGAAAGCGTCAGCACATTTTGGCAAGAATGCTCCGCTTCCGGTCAGCCTTGCATGTCACCATGCATCCTAGCGCAGTCAGCACACCATAACTCTGCAAAACATGTCGCCTTGGGGGGTGCCTCGCAGACGCGGGGCCTTATAAATTCTGATCTCCTTGGCGTTTTGCCAACACCAGTAGCACAATCCTTCAATTTGATCCACATTTACCCATAACAGTCATGTCAGGATTAGCCCTGGGCTCTCAAGGCACTCATATCTCCTTTGGCGCACTTATCGCTACTTTGTGGACCTTTACTGCTCTATCTTGTTGCTCTATCATTTTCCGTCTCTACGTTCGACTCTTGACTTATCGAAGACTTTTCCTTGACGATGTTCTTGTCGTGTTGGCCTGGGCGATGATGCTGGCAACGACGGTGATGTGGCAGGTCGAGGGGCCCGTCTTGTATCAGTACTCGCCCGTGTTCAGTGGCGAGACACCCCCGACCCTAGAGTTCCTAGATGCTTATACGCAGCTGCAAGGATACATGGTTGCCTGGCTCGTCTTGTTCTACTCCGGACTGTGGCTGGTGAAACTGTCTTTGTTGACCTTCTTCTACACTCTCGGGACCAAGATCCGGAGCCACCGTGTGTGGTGGTGGATCGTCTTTGGCATCACAATAGCGTCGTGGATTATTTGCATCGGAATTATCGATTATCGCTGCACCATCAACAGCACCGCCTACATCATGGGTGAGTCCCGATCAACCTGGCCCCTGAATGCACCTGTTGACCTTCGCATCCTGCAGCACACTGTGGCTCCATCGAACATGTGCATCATGACAATCAGATCATCTATGGCAGCTGCGCCGGCGATATCTTGACGGATACCCTCAGTCAGTTCCCATCACTTTCCTTCACTCTGGAATTGTGATTGATTTCGAGCATAGTCCTGTCCGTTCCGATCTTCGTCCTCTGGAACTCACAGCTTTCGCTGCGCCAGAAGATGGTCTTGTTCGCCTTCTTTTTTGTGACGGTGGTCATTATGGCGGTCGCCATTGTGCGAGTGGCTGTGGGCATCGACTACGCACAGACGATGGACATCTCGTGGGTCTACTTCTGGTCCTCCATCGAGATGGGAACGGGTACGTGATATCTTTGTGAGCCTCTGCTTATCCTGACTGACATCTGGCGTTCTTGGCGAATGACAGCGGTGATGGTTGCCTGCGCCGCATCTTTCCGGCAGCTCTATATCACCTCGCGCAACCGACATTTCTTTGGTAAAGGGCCCAAGGTGAAACAGGGACCCGCTGGGCAGGTCGATTCGGGTCATCGCCGCCTCCTCCAGCTTCGGGACACGAAGTTGAGTATGGTTCGTGACTCGGAGGAGCCCTCCACCAACTCGACGGAGCATATTCTGATAGGTAGGTTAGCGCACAGAAGTCTGGAGGCTAGTATTTCTGTCTAGAAACAATCTTCTTTCTTGATTTCTGTTTGATATGTTTCTCCTTTGAATGGCGGATCAAGCTGCTTGTCACGTTGTCAACAACCCCTTCCTCCCCCCCCCTTCAATTTTCTGAGAAACAAGAAACCAGCTCTGTCCCCTGCAGCAATCGGCCCCCACGTCTCAATAGCAAATCAAAGAACAGCACATTAACTGAGAGGGGTGGCGAAGGGGTGGGGGCTACCCCTCACTTATCATTTCAGACCTTTAGCTTAGCTCAGTCCGTCAGCAAGCGCATAAGCACTAAAACTGCACCCCCCTCCCAATCAGCTTCATCTCCATAAAGATTGGCGGAATGACAAGCAATAACATTTGCTGTCATTCAGCCTGAACACATCATCAACTAAATGTGTAGATGAAAAGATGTGCGTGTTGGTTGCTAAAATGAAAAGCCCCTGTCGGGGCGATAATCTACGAATTCCCGTGGAAACATGACACTGACAGCTATTTATGGCAGACGACATGGATAGTCAGCACTCACAGGTCAACAAACCGACCCAGACTGAAGCTGAGTGGCCGACGTTGCTTCCAATAATGATCATTTCAGAAACCTCTATCAAACCGAGATGAAATGCTAGAAACTCTTGGAGACTGGTAATCAAGCTAAGATCGACAACTTTCAGCAATTGGCAGTGGCAGGATCGATTAGCGCCCCCGCGAGGCTGGCTCGTGCTGGTCGGGCAATTTCGATATGCCGAGAAAAGGAACAGAGTAAAAGGCCGGTTGCGGTCACCACCATGGCAAACTTGCCACAACACATGCAGCGATTGTAGGCAAGGATAGGTTTGTAGGTCGAATCTGACCCCACATTAGATAGGTGAAAGGGAAGAAAGAATACTGATTGGCTATCAGGCCAATTGAAAGAGGGTCAAAGATTGCCTCCAAATAATATAGTAGTTTGAGCGGCCATACTCATCTGAGTGGTCAATAAAGCAAAACTATTTGAAATACTAGTATAAAAAATCACGGATTGATAAGTAGCATTCTGGACAATATGAACAAATCTCTTGTTTTCTTTAGTGGTTAAATTTCCTTTAGAACAGACTACTGAGCTAGTAACCGAATTGAAAAAAGCCAGATCCTTTATACATTATCTACTCTGTCTGCAATAGCCTCTCTCTCAATCATACGTCCGAAATCGATGCGGCAGCTCTCCACTCCCGCCCGCCATAGTCACCTCCCAATACTCGCCCATCAGCTCGCGCTTGTACAGCTTCTTCCCGGGCGGCTTGGCCACCAGCTTATCCAATGTCTCGACCACCTGCGCAACCCAATCAATCTTCCTCCCCACCTCCTGCGCCAGCATATTGCACCACACCATGACCTGCCAGCATCGCGTCAGGTAGTCGCGTAACTCCGCGCGGTTCGCGCAGTGCAGCGGATCGTGCGGGACCGGCAGTCGTCGCGCATGCTGACCATCGTACTCCGCCATCGCCGTGATATACTCGACCAACTCCTGCGGGAGATTCCCGCGCACTCGCAGATAGGCCTCGACGCGCGCGACGTCCGTCAACTGCGGTCGATAGGCCGCCTTCTCCCCGCAGTTCAGGAACACCTCGAACGGCACCTGGCCGTAGGGGAAGGTCTGGTTGGTCAGAACCAGAGTAGGACCGGAGACAGCCGTCTCGCTCGGGCAGTCAGCATCATTCAACCACCCCAGCCTCGCGCCCCGGACGTCGTTGGTGGCCTCCAGCAGCGGCAAGAACCCGGGCTCTCGAAGATAGCGGGTGACCCGGGTCTGCCAGTGGAAGTGGCCGTCGAGGCCGAAGAACCGGCGGTGGAGGTACTGGGCGACGTCGTTGGAGGAGCCCTCGAAGGTCCAGCGCCGCAGCGTGCGCTGATAGATCCGGGTGTGGCGGTACCCGTCGGACTTCTTCTTATTGGCGGCCTGGCGCGAGGCCGGGTCCCAGAGCTCGGGGATGCTGTTGAGGATGTTCAGGGTCAGGTACATCTGCAGGGCACCGGTGAAGAGCTTGTCCCAGCCGCGGTCGTGGGGCTGTTGTTGCATTAGTACTTGCTTGTTCTCATTGTCTGTATGCGGTTTCGAGGTAGGGGGGAGGGATCATGGTGGGCAGTACGTACCATGCAATTACATTCGTACATCTCCATCCACTCCGCCAGATCGTTGTCTGGGGTGGCGGCCAGCCGTAGCACAGGGTCCATCTCCCCGAGGAGCATGAGACTGCTCACTACCTGTATGTTGTAGAACGCTTCGGCGTTGACGTCCATGAATTTGTAGCAGTCGTTGCGTCGGTAGCGGCGCAGAAAGGCCGATCCCAGCCGCTCGCTGTAGGGTAACGGGCATCCACAATGTTCCATGAACCTCTCGGCACTAATGCCCTCACTACTGCTGACACTACTGCTGCTGCTGCTGATGCTACTCTGCCGTGCGTTGCTGCCACTGTTATAGTCTCGATGCGGGCACAGCTTAGGGCTTTCGGCCTTAACAGCCGTCCTGTAAGGCCA
Source organism: Aspergillus fijiensis CBS 313.89 (assembly GCF_003184825.1). NCBI lineage: Eukaryota > Fungi > Ascomycota > Eurotiomycetes > Eurotiales > Aspergillaceae > Aspergillus > Aspergillus fijiensis. The sequence continues at coordinate 685,560 of NW_024468982.1, forward strand.
TTTGTGGTCCTTGTAGGCTGTGCACCACTTGTACGCTAAAGACCGGAGTTTCTCCGCGACACGATCATTCAAAACCAAATCATCTCGATGGATAGGATCATATCGCGCTGGGTACTTCCGCCGCTCGGTGTGAGTGTGCTTCTCGATGGCGCGGGCAAAGGACTCGGCAAAATAGCCGATTTCCTTGCCCTGGGCGGGCCGGAACCGGAAGTACAGATCCGAGACGAGGTGGGTGGTGTCCGGAGAGGCTGGGGCCGATCGGTGGTGGATGTTCTGGGCGAGGATGTTCCAGCTGATGCTGTGGGCTTGGTGAGCCATCTCGCAGTAAGACGGGTGGTGGGGATTGCGTGGTGATGTGGAGAGGAAAGATGCAAAGCTTTCAGGGATGTAAGCTTTGCCACGCTATTTTTGCGGGTGGGCCCACTTGTGACTCACGGTGCACATCTGCAAACTAGCAGTTAGATCCATATCTTTCGATCTATCCGCAAGGAAAAAACATCTCCGCTCAGTTAATAGTTGAGAGACAGGGAATTTATTCACCAAGTCCATCATGGATCAAGGGTAGGTATACATAGAGCCAGAAATACCTTCAATCGAGAGTGAACTCACATGCTATCAGCAGATGAAGCAAAACTTAAATATAATGTATATCCCTATTAGATCTTCTGCAATGTAGCTCCATGCTTGATGACTTTCGACTTCTCAGCCTCACCCCGAAAATCTCCGAGAATAAGCAGGTAGGCTTGGCGTCACCCCGCATTTTAGTAAGGCTACTTGACCTCCTTTCCAAACATACTTTTACTGTCTCATTGAAGTTTTCTTCATTTCACTGTCTACACCATCCCCACTTGTTGAGTGCCTACCTACCTTCTACTAGAATCTCCCAAATCTCTAACCATGACTTTTCCACCCACCCCGACCGGTAAAACCAGCTCCCACGCCGGGAACTGCCACTGCGGCGCGGTGCAGTTCCACTTCACCCTGTCTCCGCCGCTGCCCGAGTACCCGACTGCCAGCTGCAATTGCTCCATCTGCTCGAAGAACGGCTACCTGCTCGTCTACCCCTTCCAGAAGGACTTGATCATCGACCAGGGCGCCGAGGTGCTCAAAGTCTACCGCTTTGGCGACCGCAAGGCGACCCACCAGTTCTGCAGCTCGTGCGGCAGCAGTTGCTTCATCTGGCCGCCTCCCATGGTAGGTGAACCGATCACGGCTGTCAATGTAAGTGGCAAGGGGCACGTGCTGAATGCTAAGGTCTTGTATACATGCTGGATGGGTGGGACTAACCAGAAGCTCGGTGTAGGTGCGCCTGCTCAAGGACTTTGACCCAGAGATCCTGAAGATCAACAAGGTCGATGGGAAGTCATTCCAGCCGGAGTACAAGGTCTAAACTCACAGGACTATGTGGTCCGATATGGGGACGTGCAAGGCTGGCGTTGCTTGCTCTGGTTTTCTCCCTTGTTATTTTGTATACTATCTGTATCTTTCTTTCTGCATCAGATAAAATCTCTTCTCCTCACAGTCGCTTTCCTTGGGCTGTTTGTCCTGAGTTTGATCGAGATAACATCAGGTCGCTTTTCTTCTTATCCCTGGGGCCCGATTTCCGGTGGAAAGAAAAGTATGGTCAGTCGGAATGTCGAGGATCTTGTACGGTGCTTACGCGGGACTAGGATTCATTCTTGTACATATCACTACCCGTGATCGGAACTATATGATCTACCTCTTAGAGCGATAAATACGAAGTCATGTTTATTGGAGGTCTATGATTTCCACAAAGATCTATCTGTAATGTCAATCTTTTCTTTGAAACCAGAGATAATCAATCAACCAGTCATAATTGCAAGAACGTTGTTCCATTATCTCCCAGCTGTCAGATCTACAGTCATCTTGGGAGGGTGAGCCAACTATACTCTGTAAGATTTTGATCACTCGTAAACTCTTGCATAATAACTTATAGGGCACGGGTATTGCTGGGAAGAAGGCACCACCTTGACAGAGTTACCATTAGGCCGTCTCTGCCTTTATTCCTAGCATCGATATTCCCGGGCTCAAAATAAGACTGAGAGGTATGGCCCAACTGGTATAGCATCCAGAGCTGTGCCACGTACTGTGACAGCCGTGTGGTGTTGCAGACGTTGGCACAGCCTGATTTACACTGACCGAGTCCGTTCTTTCACTACCTAGACAATGGCTAAGTAGACACTTCGCACCAGGTGGTGTTGGCTTTCATACTCAAAGGAACAAGGCAATCATCCTACGCCATTCAATTTACCTGACACTTACTCTACCGACGAATGCGCGACTCCTTCTTGAATACAAAGGCTATTGGACCTTTTCCTCTATTGCACCTTTGTTGCCTTGCTGCCTCATTGTGAGCCTCGCGCGAATCGCCTTCTAAATCACAGTGCCTTTGTCTTTGCTTGGAAGGGAAAATGGCATCAACACGATATAAATAGAGCAACAAGCCCGTCAGATCTGTGATATTCTTCTGTAGCACAACCCCCGTCCCAGGAATCTTGTGTGTGTTTGAGGTTTGATTCCCATCCCAGGAAAAGGCAGCGTGTGATTCACATTCTCACTGCCTCCAAGCCTTCTCTACCACACCTGCGAAGACCTATCGCAACCGCATTCCTGACCCGTCATTTCTCGAGTGGCGTGAGACACAAGACAGACATCATGCCTGCCAGGAAGAGCCAGCCCCAGTCCCTCAAGGAGACCCAGCCCCCGAAGCAGGGCCAGTCCCCGAAGAAGGGCCAGTCCCCCAGGGAGACCCAACCCACCAAGCAGCGCCACCCCCCCAAGCAGTGGTCGATGTACCGCGCCCTGCACGAGCAGGTGCAATCGCTCCTCGCGGACGCGGGCCTGGGCCACTTCACCTTCCATCCGCATGACATCGACGTCGGCAAGGCCCGGGACTACGACACGACGATCATGGGCCGATTCGTCTGCCACAACCCCACCTGCCAGAGCGGCGGGTGGTCGAGCAAGGCCATCGCCATCAGGATCCGCATGTGGCGCGACGGCAAGTACAACGCGCGGGTCTACCACCAGCGCTGTCGGGGCTGCAATGCCCTCATCCGCCCGGTCGTCAACGCATCCTCCTACGCCGAGCGCATCGCCTACCGGCTCAAGAAATGGAATGGCATCCAGATGACCCCGCCCGCTTATGGACGCGCGGCCAAGGCCCCCCATGAGAAGGAGCTGGGCGAGAGCAGGAAGGTAGATCACCGCGTTGTGGGCGAGCGCTCCCGCGGTGGGAATGGGGATGTCGAGGAGTTGTGTAAGTCCATTGCGGCGTTGTGATTGGGGAGTCAAGTGTTCCCTCAGGGGATGAGATCTGGTGATGGTCCTTTTTATGACGATCCATCACTAGTGCCATAGTTTAACATCAATAAAGAAGATTCTTTAACTCAATCCAGATTCGTGGAGCATTATCTGCAAACTTGAATAGCTGCTTGGAATTGCTGATTGTTTCATGCTATCGTAGGGCGCAAATAAGGCACGAAAAAGCAGATATCAGAAACTCTCAACTTCCAAGAACAGAAAGGTCAGTGTGGCTGATATTCTCTTATTCTTTGTCCTCTTTCTTTACTACCTCTGCTATGCTTTTACTACAAGTAGCCATATTTCTACCGAGGACATCGACTCTTCGGTGTCTTTGAGAAATTCTGATCATTCAGTAAAGTACGCACTTTGATTGATTACGTCTCACCAGCCCTACTGCGAATTCTAGCGTCTAACTAAAATCACTTCCATGCTTTGATGCGAAGCTGCACATAGAATCAGAAAACCTTACTCCGAAATTTCACCTGAGTGACACATGACTTGAAAAATAACCCAAAAGAATAAGATGCGATCGTGGACATGTCAAAGCCAAGCCGTTCCCCCCTTTCCAACCCTGGGGACGTCTCAGTCCATGCTAGCCCTATGCCATACCACCCACGCCAGCAGTAAAAGGCCACACAGCACGCCAAACACTCGAAGCCCCAACCCTGAGCTTCTACCAACGGTTCTACCTCGAAGCAGGCCTCGAGTCCATTCGGGAAGAATAACCGCAAACCCCGACGAACAGTCCGTTTCAGCCTCAGGCCCGACCGCGCAGAGATTGAAGATCTGATCGAGCGACCTTTCCACCAACAGTCCAACCATACGCTTGTTCTCCCCGTCATCCTGAATCGTCTTCGCCCGGAGCGCCTGCTCCCGCCGATCCAGCTGCTCCCGCTCCGCCTGTATGCTGTCCAACTGGCAGGCGAGATTCGCTTCCAGCAGACTCTTGTTCGACTCCAGAATCTGGACCTTCTCCTGCAAGTCACAATGCAAATCATCCAGCTGCGCCGTGCGCAACGCATCGCCCAGCGTCGCGGCCAGTTTCACGGCGACAGCTACGAGGTCGCAGACCCCCTGCGCCGTCGTGGGGAGGCGATGCACCGCAGTGTGCCGAATCTTCACGACCGTCGCGAGCATCGTCTCCAGCGCGAGGTCCGACGGACGGAGCGTGCCATCGGGCAGCTGCGACGCCCATGGGCCCAGGAGCCGCGTCCACTTGCTCAGTTCGACTGCCGCCGCGCAGTCCCAGCCCCGGCGGGCGAGCTCGTCTGGCAGCCACTTCTGGCAGAAGTCGAAGATGCACTCCTCCAGGACCTTTTGGACGGTGGTTAGGATGTGATGCTGGGTGTGGTAGGGCAGATATAGCGGGAAGAGCGGGGCGGGCGGTCGCTCGGCGGACAGGGTCTGATCTGTGGGTGTTGGATTGTGGTCAGTGAAAGAACAGCGACGAGCTGAGTAGATCTGGGTAGAGCAAGCTCAAGATGGCTGATATGGTGCTGTACCTGATGCATTTGCCCACCCGTGCTCTGCGACTGCACCGGAATCGACAGCGATCGGTATCGAGGCCATGGCAGGCTCTGGTACGGGACCACCGTTTCCTTTCTTGTTCTCTTCCTCCTCTTGACACTGCTGTGCCTCGTACGTCTCCGTCACCTCCTGGAGAACCTGTGCAGCGGAACGCGATGCCTCTTGTTCAAGCGCAGCATGCTGCGTTTGCCGGACGGAACACGGCTCCAGGAAACCAGGAAACTCCACCTGAGCTTTGCTGTTTGACTGGAACAGGCCCTTTTCCAAGAAATACTTGACCACAGGCAGGGTACGCCAGATGTTGTAGCTGGGAATCAGCGCTTGCAGTGAGTCGTGGTGGTTTTCCAGGTGGGCGCGGATGGTCTTTGTCTTTCGGATGTTGGCGTTCGTGCCGCTGAAGATTGCACGACACGCGAGGAAGATCTGGCGTTGTTCTGCGCTAGGGACTGTCTCCATGCTTTGGTAATTCTTCTTTCACTGATTTTGCTTCTGAGGTTGGGGATCGAAAGGGTTCTTGAATGGTTGTGTGATGAATGGGCGGTAGTGGTACTACAGGTGGTAGTGATGAAAGCGCAAAGGACAAATATTTGTTGTGGATATTGCTCTTTATTATATACCCCTGCCCCATAAGTCTATTGTTCACTTTTTCATGAGAAGAGTACGATTAGTGGTGCTCAGGCTAACTGAACCAAGCGTCTACCTGTGGCTGTAAACCGTACAAGGCTGGCCCGCTACAACCGGAGTGAGCACGCTACTTCTAATTGTTGGCAGCTTTGGAGCCATTAGTACCCGCCTTAGTCATTGCATCGGCCCACCTGCGAGGAAGTAGTGGACATCGATTGGATGAGAAGTCCCTGTTCTCATGTCGGGAGTCGCAGCGGACCGCAGATGCAAGTGTACTGTGCCGTAGCGCCGGCGGCAAACCGGCTGGGAAGCGTGTGCACAGCCACAAGGGGGGGAGGGGGGGTTCAGCTGTGGTGGCTGTATTCACTCTGCTATGCTGTCATCGATCTTAATCATAATAGAAAATGGAAGCCATTGATAGAATTGCCTTGCCAGCTGTTGCGGTGTGTCAAGCTACTTTACTCACTACTGGACTCGCATCCTTACATGTTCATCCCGCATTCGAAACGATAAGAGCAGTCCCGCTACTGTTTTTGTCTTGCGGTAGCCTACAGATACAATGCTCATACTAACCCTGGCATTTACTTTCTTGCTTGATGTCGCCTTTCTTTGACATCAGTGTGGGATTCATCTTTATCTACCACTTCTGCTCGCGGATGTACCCATCACGTCAGGGATCTCCTTTCTGTACCTTCAGAACTGCATGCGCCATATGCGCCACACCCCACCGGCTGCCCGCACAAAACGGCGCAGCGATCTTGCATAAAACCACAACGTCCACTCACTACCCACTGACTAGAAGGCAGTGCAAACCTGTCCCCAATCGGCCGTCGCAGCCTTGCTTGCAGGGGTACGAGCTGCACCTGTTATTTCAATGAGCCTATTGATCCAGCCGAAATAACCACTGCCGTGTGGGCTGAAAGCTCACCAGAAGCACCGAATGTTCCCGAGCCGCGAACCCGTTGCTGCCCAGCCATAACAATCCGTGGAGCGCACATAATGAAACGGCCTAGAGATAGATATGAATATTCCATTGATTAAATGTAAAGTCTGCTGATGCTACCAGAAAGACATGAACTATAGTCCTTACCACCTTCCATAATGTCAACATATCCAGCACACTCCCCACACACCCATACCCCCCCCCGAAAAAGCATCAGAACAACCCTACCCCTCCGAAGCCTCAATCTCCGCCTCATACAGCCCCAAGCTCTGCATCCGCGCGACACTCTGCTTTGCCGTGTACAGAAACGGCTTCTCCTCGCTGGCCACAATCACCCGCCCCATCTCCAACCGCACACACTCATGAACCCGCGCGTTCACCTTCTCCACATAGGGCCTGAGACTCTCGACCTCAAACTCCGATGCCGCCATCCCCTCCACCAACTGCACCAGCAGCACCGGCTTGGCCCGCCCATGGCCCCCAATCAACGCCGCCTTGACAGCAGGATGGGCCGTGATCTCCGGCTCCAGCGACGAGGCATGCAGCCCATCACTATGCGAGAGGGGCACGTAGTCGTCCGTGCGGCCGACGATCTGCCACAGGTCCCTGCTGACGGGGTGCGGGCGCCAGAGGTCGTGGGTCTCGAACCGCGTGAGATGCGGGTAAGTCTGGAAGATGACGGGTTCGTCGTCTGTATCTATATCCCTATCCTTGGCGATTGTTGCGGGATCATCGCGGACGAACACCAGCTCGTGCAGCCCGTCGGCGGTGCGGGGCTCAAACGTTACGCCCTTCTGCCGCGCAAACGATAGCCACAGGTACGCGTCGGCGTCGCGGTGCTCGTGGTGCGTCGCAAAGTATTCCCCTGCTTCGGTAGTGCCCACTCCGTTGATCACCACCGGGATGTAGGGGGTCAGCAGCGCGGCGGATATGGCGGCCAGCGGGGCCCCGGTGTACATCAGGAAGCTGAGACTGCGGAGGGCGGCTAGTCCGGCTTCTGATAGGCAGAGACCGTCGATTAGGGCTGGTGGGAGGAGGGTGCCGTCTATGTGGGTGTTTTGGAAGACGGAGATGACGGTGGCGGGGGTGAGGGCTGTGGAAGGGCCGAGGACAGCGGTCATGTTTACGTAGGATGTTGTGGCGAGAATGAGCATCATTCCTGTTAGCTTTGGGGTTGTTAGCGGGGTTAAATGGTGGTTTTGTTGTAGGGGTGAATGGTGGGGTAAATGGTGGGCCATACGTGGAGTGAGGGGATCGGGGTAAAGAGTCGGTGGTTGGCGGCGCGGTGGACCATGCTGTCCTTGATGTTCGGGGCAGCTGCCATCATGTCAATCAAGGCCATCATCCGGTGCGTCCAGGTCACCGGCTTGGGGTTTCCGGTCGTCCCCGAGGTGTGGAACAGCAGCCACGGGTCGTTTTTGCCCTCGTCCCATGTTTTACTGTATGTGACAGACTCGACTTCGGTCTCATGGAGGAACTGTTCAAGGTCTGGGATGTTGATTGTCTGGATGTGAGGTGCATCATGCAGAATTGCATCTACTTGAGCTTTCATGGTCGATGGACGCAGGTACACGGTGCACTTTTGTGACTCCGGAATGCGGCGTTGTGCTTCCGCCGTCACCAGCAGGGAGGGGAGGAAAAGCTAGTGTTATATCAGCGGGGAGATTATTTACCTATAGATGTATGACTCGACACGTACCACCTTTTGCAGTTTCGCGGCGGCGACTGCCAGGATCGGATAGCGGAGGTCTTTCAATCCAGCATAGGTGAATTTCTGGCATGGCTCCGAGGTCTCGGGGAGGTTTTGTCGGAGCCAGTGAGCGGCGTGGTTTTGGCTGCATTATTGAAAGTTCGAAAAGAAATGTCTTTGAAGCCCAGTGACATGTTCTCCTCATCAACGGGGAGGGACACCCAGGGAGCGTCATCGTCCTTTTTCGCTCTCGCCTCAATCACAGAAGCGATGATCCGCTTGCCGTGCTGCACTCCAGGGAGAGGGAAGATACTTTGCGTGATAGTCATGGTGATAAAATGTCCAGGAAAAGGAGGAAGAAAATGGCTAGTGAACTGGCTTTTATAAGTTATATTGGAGGCAGTCAGATACGGCCGAACCACGGCGATCTTTAAATAACGGCAACCGGTGCTGCCGACGACTTCGTCCCTAGTAAGCATGCCCGTGTCTGTTGAGGTGGAGAACAGGAGCTGAATCTTCGATCTGCCAGAAGCGATATAATTAGTGAATTCGTCTACCAGATGGAGAATAGTGTAATAGGATGGGGATAGAATAAGGGAAGTCAAGCACTTGATGCGCTATCCGGTGTGGCTAATGAACTAGGGCTGACTCCTCCGAAGATCGGCCGGTCGCGTTGGCGAGTGAGAGCTCAATAGGGCCCGCAAGGATGAGAAGAGTGACCAGCTACGCGAGGTTGCTGTTAATCTTCTCGAAGCTATATTCGTCTCAACGCCCTAAGCAGCTGTAAGCGCTAGTCAAAATGTAGGTAAATTGTTCGAGGATCCTAGGGTAAAGTTGGGCCCAGCCTTGATCGACCCCTTAGGCTGGCTGGCAAGAAAGTCTATCGAGAGAGTCTGTTTTCCCGCAATGCGTGATCATGGGACTGTTACAATGTGTTCTCGTAGCACGAGAGCTTACTTATTGAGTTATATTGGGGAAGTCATGCTTGCTATAGGCTGGCATTCCAGAAGATATCTTGTTGATGACCCGACCGGGGAGAATAGCCCTAACGCCGCTTCTTGGAGCTTGTATTCACCAATGTTAGTGCTTACATCTATGCCACAACTGTACTCCCGCCAGCTATGAGCTATCGGTCACATTCGAACAAAGAAAATCGCGCTTCAACCAGCTCAGCCATCACAGTCTCATGCACTAAATTGAAAACCAACACGGAACAATGCCTTCCAACATTGATACCAACCAACCATTTGACCTTTCCTCAGACCTAAAATTGTCTGGAGATGGGACTAAGCAAATAATACACGACATCAAGGATTGTTATTGAATACAACTTGTTGGCTGCAACTGTGGTCGATAGATATACCACACCAGGACCAGAAAGGTATCAACCACCACTACCCTACTGTCATAAGATGGCACCTCTATTGTAAGGGTGGAAGTGGGAGAGCACACAGAGAAACTAGATCCTCGAACCAAACACCCAAGATAACAACATGTGTTACTGACTGTTTGAATCGGTGCATAAGCTACTCCAAGGGCTTCCTGCTGGACGCCAACTCAAGATCAAAAGACTCTGGGCTCGACTACCCCGCGCCGATCTCGACACACCTCCAACGCACAGCCCCATTCCGCCTGGATCGACCTCTCGCGCCCAAACTGGCGTGACAACATGAGCCGCGCCGGAGGCAGCCTTATCTCTTACGAGCTCTACTGCAAAGCCCTTAGGGTGTGTGCGAAGGGATTCTGGCTTCGGAATACGAGAAAACTGGGTGGTTGCCCGGTCGGTACGCGGAGGGTGGGCGGAGCATGCCGGATCTGCGCCAAGATCCAGCCCCACTGCGACCACTATCTTAATATCTACCCGAGATCATGCCGCCCACTGGGTTACCTCGATCAAGAAAGGGTCACGAGGGGTGAATTAATGACACAGTATCGGGTTAAACAAGTTCTTTACCAAAAAAAGGTCGTCACGGAAGGATAGATCGAAATAAGAAAAGGAAGAAGAAAGGGTGTCCCGGGAGAACCGCGACGACATATGAGTAAGATAATCAATTGCGTTGCTTCTCGACAAGCCAAGAATGGTGGCAACAAATCTGCGCATGTGCGGTCATCATGACCCATTTTTGCTCTCCAGCCCTTCTATGCCCCGCCGGACATGATACAGTCCGCGCCGCATCTAATTGAGCTTCTTCCACCGGGACCTGATGTAACGTCCTCGGGCAAGACTATGCCAGCCACTCATGAAATCGCTCGGGCGGATAGATCTCTTACAGGGACGAGAGTTACTCTATAGGCGTGGCTAATCAAGTTTGTGGCGTAATGCGCGATATACGCTGGGTGATAGATTTGAGCAGCAGTATCGAACGTCACGATTGGGGTTCCCTGTTCCGAAAGAAGAGGTGTATTGCCCCACTCGACAAATCTTGCTGTATATATTAATCAGCTGGGACCTCGAATACCTCGATGAGTTCTAATCTTCTTCTTATTGAAATAACCTTATAACTACAGCTATTTTCCCATCAGCCATTGAAAACAGTACCTGCTCTGGAGCACCAATAGAATCTATCGATAGCCTCTCGAGCCTCCGCCTTTGAAACACTCATCCCAGGACACAGTCAATCCATACCACTGAAGGCTGAACCGAAGACACCGTCATGGACGATCAAGACAATATTTTTACTCGCGACGAAGTGTGTTCTCCCCACCCGCAACCCTCTTTTGTTCTGTGAACCGGATCCAGACTCACTCATTCATCCTCCCGTCTAGCCTCTCTCCGAACACGAACATGTGATCCTAGCCAACTACGCCACCGAACCGCGATACAGCCAGGGTATGATGAATGCTCGCAAGTTTAAAATGGTCAGCCCCTGCTCCGTTTCTACGGAGAATAGAAGCACTCGCTGACAGCAGACATCAGCAACGGAAATATTTTGACACCCCCGAATGGGCCTTGAACTCCGGTCAAAAAGAACCGGACCAGGGCGCCGACCAAGCCGGGGGCCCCCTCTCATTGCGCCAGGACACATCCAAACCGTATACACCTGTCCCTGAGGGTAGTAATGTGGGCGATGGTGCCAATCACGAGCAAGGGTAGAATCGCTCGCTGGGGTATGAGATGTCTAGTCGTCCTTTAGAACGAGGAAATGACTTTGATTTTGTTAATTCGACAATCCACGATTAGGGATACAGGTTTTGTGGAGGTCTGGGGGAGTTAATGTAAATGAGAATAGGCTTGGGGGGGGGGGGGGGGTTGATGAATCAGACTATGGACGGTCAAGCAATTTGTTAAAATTGGTGTGGAAGCTAGGGCTGATTGAGTGCTCCAGGTGCAGGGTAGGGAGCAGGGAGGCTGTGGATCTCAGGCATACGTGTCACAGATGTCATAGGTCGAAGACGTTCGTGTCGATGCAATAGCCACACTCAGATTTGCATCAATGGAGATAGCTCTGACAAGTACGGCTTGCAGCAGAGGATGGACACTCTTATCATGGAAAGGTCTACACTGAAGTGGAGGCAACGGAATTTATGTATCACCGTCCAAGTCTGGGGACCAACTGTACCGGACATCGTGATATAATCTGTCCTCCTTGCTTAAAATAGTAGCTATACCGCTGTCTCCCGATATTTATGTGCAGGCAGTACCTCACTACACTTGGTATGTGTCGTCTATCGTGTCAAGAACCGTGTCGAACGCACACATCACACCTGAAAGTGTCCAGGTTTTGAGTGTCCGCCGGAATTCCGTACTTGGGTTTCCGCAGTAAACATGATGCTTACGAGTCAGATCCCAAAGTCCCGTCTGGTAGTAAGGTCTTGCAAGAGCCGTTGATATTAGCCTGAAAATAATTGAACGATGCTATGCTATCCCCCGGCACGGGCAGCCCGGAATGGCAAGGCCAATGACTCAGCGGAAATTGAGGCTTGGCGCAGTCGAGCCTGTTCCAACTGTGGAGAAACCAGACACAGAAATCAGGTGCCTGGGAGAGTGACTTTGGGCATTGAAGATGCTCTAGTCGAAAGGTGGGCCTTTTGCGCCATTATGGATTGTTGATTTTTGAATAGGAGGGTGCACTCGGTGCCCTCGAGACCATTTCTGAGTTCCGTTAGGGTATTGCTTTGCGTAAATCAGACCCCAACCGTAGCACTAATGGCCATCGGAATGTTCTTAAGATTGCGGGTTTCTAGAACTGCAAAGAGTGAGAGAAAGATAAATCAAGAAATAGAATTGTTATAGTACCCAGATCGCGATTATCTACACGCCAGAAGGCAACATTATGCCGAGAGCTTGGTCATGGTGCTTTCGCTCGATAACGCGTGGCCAGGATTGTGTGTAGATGACGAGGTGCACCTCCCAGGAGCCAGGGTAGGCGAGCCAAGACATGCAATGGTCATTCCTAGAAGCGCGCAGAGATAGATAAGCATGTCCCACGATTGGCAGTTCTTACCTCCATGAAGGAGAATTACAACCCCGTTAAGGCAACAAGATTCCTCACTAGACCCACAATATGCCCTGGTCTACACGGTGGCATCGGAGGTCGGTCGGTTTAGCGTAGATGCCGATTAAGACCTTGCTAATCGCTTCACCCACGATCTGCGCAGCGTACCTTCCCAATTAAATCGTCTTTGATAAGTGAATGAAAATCTCTTCCGGCATTTTCCCCCTGGTGAGCAGGTATAAATCCATCGTGTTCGCCGGCTGCCAAAGCCTTCCCATCACGACAATCCATCCCACTCCCAGGACTCTGCCTCCCAGAACCCTGCACAAGGCTTCCTCCAGAATGCATCTCTACTCCGTCTTCATCCTCTTCGGGACCGCAGCCCTAACAGCCACGACTCACCCCGGTCCGCACGAACCACTCCCGGCCGCAGCCCTCCACCGCCGGACCGAGCTCCTCAAGCGGTGCCCCGGCCACGCCGCCACCTTCAACAAGCAACGCATGGCCGCGCGCGACACCCTCACCAAACACTGGGCCGACGGGCACAATCACAACGCAACCTACGAGATCCACACCGAAGCTCCCTTCTATGAAACCATCTAGAACGAGACCTGCGTGCTGACCCCGGAGGTGACCCGGGGTCCCTACGTCTGGCCGCGCTCGCAGACCCTCCGCCAGGACATGACAGAGGACCAGGTCGGCGTGCCGCTGTGGCTGGACGTCGGCGTGCTGGACATGGCCACGTGCGCGCCGCTGCCCAACGCGCTCGTGGACTTCTGGCACTGCAACGCGACGGGCTCGTACTCGAGTTTCACGGGTCTGTCGCCGAACACTCCCTTTGAGGAGTTGTTGAGTGAGCTCAACGTCACATACTATAACCTGGGGACGACCGACCTGCATACTGATGACACCACGTGGTTGCGCGGGATGTGGCCGACCGATGAGCGGGGGGTCATGGAGATGAAGACGATTTTTCCCGGTGAGCGAGCAACATACCCTCCTCTGGTTGACGTCAGCCTTTGATAGTGCACGGGGTTAGAGCTAATGGTTTGGCTTTTGGGCAGGCTTCTACGTTCAACGAGCAATCCACATCCATGTCCAGGTGCACACGGACTGGACGTTGCGCGAGAACGGGACCATCACCTCCAGCCACACGGTGAGCACGGGCCAGATCTACTTTGCTGAGGAGCTGGAGCGCGAGATCATGGCGCTCGAGCCGTATGGCTCGCACACCCAGATCAACCGCACTACCAATGAGGAGGACTCTATCTTCTCGCAGGATACCGAGGGCGGGTACAACCCGGTGGTCTCGGTGGTGCCGGCTGACGGCAAGGACGTGAGGAATGGGATGATCGGGTATATCACCATCGGAGTGGATACTTCAGCAATTGAGCGGTTTAGCAAAGGGGATGTGGATTATGGATTGTGAGGCTGGAAGTTCAGGAGAGAGGGTTGGGGGCCGAGTTAGAGTTGCTCGGTGAAGAGAAAAGTGGATCGATGTATTGTTTTACTTCGTAGAATTTGAAGATAGGTAGCCGGAAGATTCGAGGCGACCGGTTACACACCGTGCTCAGTACGATAGAGTAAGATCATATGCAAGAGATTACCCTTCACGGCGGTACCCTGCCTTTTGTCGTCTAGAGCACGGTGTCGGTCATGTGATCCATCTGGAACAAAAGATGTCGCTTCTTTGGGAAGCTCAGGGGTATTCGGCGATCTCCCGACGACTACAATGTAGCAACCTCTTCTGTGTCGCTTTAATAAAGCGCCCACACAAGGAAGTACCTTTGACCCTGCTGGATCTCGTATTGCGGCAATGTCATTATCCACGAGCACAGAGTTCTACGTGGATGCCACGCCAAGCAGGATATAAAACCACCCTTTGCCCACAGAGCCAAGCCCTGAGCTCCAGTCCCCCGAGAAGGATCTCTCTGCGAAACTGCCACCCTGCCATGATGCCCCCCCAAACCCCCTACCAACTAGGCTTCGAGTTCGTGGTCCGCGAGCACCACCCACCCAGCCAGACCCCGGCAGACTTCGAGTTCAACGAGTCCAAGGACCCGCTGCCCGGCCGCTTCGGCGAGAAGGAGCTGCGCCTGCGGGTGTGCAAGGGCCTGCGCGTGGGATCCGGGTACTCGGCACAGGTGGCTGTGGTGCAGGAGGTGCTGAGCGGGCGTCCTCCCAAACACGCCGGGTCGCTGCACCGGGACCCGGACGAGCTGGGGCCCAAGATGGTGGCCAAGCTGTACGACGCGCGGTACCTGGGCTCGGCCTCGAGGACGCGGGTGCAGGCGGTGCGGTTTATGGACGAGCAGTACGTGCGCGAGTCCGCGGCGTACCGCCACCTGCTGCACCACCAGCAACACCGGTACATCCCCGAGTACTACGGGTCGTGGTCCACGCACACCCCGGACCCAGCCAGCAAGCAGTCGTGTGAGGTGCGCCTCATCCTCACGGAGCTGGTCGAGGGCACGGACATGAGGCAGCTGCGGCCGGAGTCGTTCTCGCTAGCCGACCGCCAGGCGATCATGCGGCGGATCGTCAAGATCGAGTCGGCGTTCTACGCGTGTGACCTCCAGCACCGGGATGTGTACCCGCGGAATGTCATCCTCACCAGGCCGGATCCGCGCGCGGAGAAGAAGGCCGGCAAGGCGGGCGGCGGCCCGCTGCGCGTCACGGTCATCGACTTCGGGCTCGCGCGGATCGGCCGCTCGTGGTTGGATGTCAAATCGCCCCACTGCGCCAAAGCCGATCTCCTCCCGGGCACCTATATCAGTCCCATCCTGCGCTGGTGGCAGGTGGACAACGCGCAGGATACATGGTTTGACTGGGTCACTTGGGATTGGAATCGGTGGTTGTCGGAGACCTTCCGCGCGGATATTCCGCACATCACCCCTGACATGCTCAAGTGGCTGGGTCCGCAGGAAAGGGAGGACCCATTTTTTCAACAGTTTGAGAAGGGTGGTTCTTGTGATGTGTGCTGAAAGTCGTCACGCAGGTGGGCAGATTGCTAGAGCCATTGTAGAGATTCGATTTAATCCGTGATGGCACAATGAATTTATGATTATGTAACGTATCAGGGGCGCAAAGTAACACGTAAAATTGATTGGTATATGTTGGTCAATGTCCACTGCCCGGTGATGACACGAGTCCATGTATCATCGGTTCGCTCTAGAGCCTAACCATTATCCCAGGCAACAACCGTCGCATGGGCTCTCATCGATATCTAATTCTTCTCCCTAGCTTTTTCTACAATGGATCACTCATTTTAATTTGAGATAAGTCCAAGTCTGCTAGCAAAATGTCTATCATCTCTCCAAGCACCAGTAGAGGCACCCTGCTTCTCCTAAACCTCTGCCCCAGGAAATATTACTAAGAGCGTCAGACAAGATGCACTCAGCTATGATCATTTAGTGCCGAAAATCATAAGTTCTCGATAATTCGAGTCTCGAATTCTTTGAGATTGGGTGAAGTGCCCAACCCTTCACGAAAGTGATTGCTCTCTCGGGCCCCAGTGCAAGGTCTTTGCCCTAGCCAACAAGTATTCATCTCTGTCTATGTACATCCACCGCCCCCCCCCCAGAATCCACAGCCATGCATTACCAACCCAAGATCAGATTACTCAACGAGGACCCAGTTACTTCCGACAAACCACCTCCGCACTGGGAATGGCAATCCACGCATCCCGATCCTCACCCCACTCCCTCCACACCCCGGAAATCTCCGTCAGCTCCTCCGCCGACGCCAACCCATTCTCCAGCGCCCCCTTCGCAAACGCCGACTTGACCGCCCGCTCCTGCCACGTCCCACTCCACCAGCTCACCTCCTCGGGTGTCGCAAAGCACCACGCACTGACCTTACACTCCACCCCCAAGAAGCCCGCCCTCTTAGCCCAAACATGCAAAAACCGCCCCGCATTCGGCTCGCCCCCATTCTTCCGCGCCACAGCGTCATACAGGCTCTGCCACCGCCGCAGCCCCGGCAGCTCGGGGTGCCACATGAAGGCGGAGTAATCGGCCTCGCGGGCGGCGACGATGCCTCCCGGTTTACACACGCGGCGCATCTCGGCCAGCACGGCGACCGGGTCGGCGACGTGCTGCAGGACCTGGTGGCAGAAGACGACGTCGAAGGTGTTGTCGTCGTAGGTGAGGGCGTTGGCGTCCCCCGTTACGAAGTCGATGTTGGGGAGGTTGCGGGATGCGGCCAGCGCGCGGGCGTCCGGGAGGATGGTGTCCACCATGTCGAGGCCCGTCACGTGGCCCTCGGGGACGTGCGTGGCCAGGTCGACGGTGATGGTGCCGGGTCCGCAGCCGATGTCTAGGATCTTGTGGTGCGGCTGCAGGTGGGGGAGCAGGAACTGCGCGGAGTTTTGGGCGGTGCGTTGGCCGTGGCTGCGGAGCACGCTGGCGTGGTGGCCGTGCGTGTAGGTTGCTTTTTCGGTCATGTTTGTGGTGGGGGGGGTTTGCTTTGTGTGGTTGATGTGCAAATGAGTATCGGTATGAGTGAGTGGGGTGGGAGAGAAAAGAAATGGTCGTGGTTGTGGTTGTGGGTGTGATGGGCGTATGGAGGGTGGGTTTATATAGTGCTTCTGTTGCTGTAGATCGAGGGCCGATATCGGCGTCGGCCGGCCTGTGCTAAAATACACTGGGTAGTGGAAGTGCATGTAATGCATGCCGATTGCTCGGTCTATGCAAGCTTACGTGACTTATGCCAGTCGGTCACCGACCGCCCCCGCAGTGGTCTTCCGTAGCCTTCAGAACACCCAAAACAGCAGCCGTTCGAAATGCAAACCTCCTCCAGAATGAGTCATGTTTGTGCCAAAAATACGCTAACTGGTATATATATGCATGCTTCGCACAATGGGATCTGTGGGAAATCGCAGATGAGGGATCGGATAGTGGCGCACTGCGCACTCATCAGACCCCGCACAAACGCGACCTTCCATGATCTGAATACGTTCCTTGCACGGTACCCTTAATATTGAACACCAGAGCCTACCCTCGACCTAGAAGATGCAAAATACCTACTGTGTGAGCTTCATTCTGTTCTTGTAGCGTCTCGGCGCTTGAATGAGAATAATCCGGCCACGGACAGCTTCGAGCCTCGGAGACTGCGGCGTGTATTCGCAGTGAAGGACGATGTGTCCGCCCGAGTACATCCCAGGCGTAAGCGGTGCTATGGGTTCCCTAACATGATTGCGTATGAGAAATACTCGATCTTACGGAGAGGTCAGTGTCAGCTGCAACCGATCGGATATCTTTACTCGCTCCAGACACTAGGACGTTGATAGCAAAATCGAGAAATGCAACAAGAAATCCATCCAAGCAAGAGCCAAAGCTTACTACATGGGCGCCACCAATGGAATAGATTCCATTGTTCTTGTTCGTATCACTGAGGCATCGGTGATTAAACAAAACGGGAACAGTGCAGCACGCTTGATGTTATCTTATGAGGAGACTGATGATCAACGTCGCGATAGTTCACCATCGTTGTCCCACATAAATTGATATGGTTGTTCAGCCCACCTTGCAAGCTCAATCTTGAACTGATATCCCGACCTGCGAGCTCCCTGCTTCGAGCCACTGCAGAGAATAAGAGACTCCACCAATCCTCGTGCGTGCAGACCCGGCCGAGAGTGGCGATGTGGGAAGACACGAAACGACCATTTGGGTGACATAGAGATGAGGGTCTGGCTCTCATAAGAGACCATCACATGCGTCAATGGCCGGTTCAGCCCAAACTTTCGATTGCGGCTATTGAATGCGGGGTTTCCACAATCCTCAGACCCGCTTAAACATACCTTGATCAGGTATGGTTCCGACCCGGCAGTCAAGGCATAGCATATAAGAAATATGATTGCCGGCCATCTTCTACCAACTTCAAATGTGTTGCTTGGTTTGGCGAGTCGCGAACTGTGCCCAGTGCCCCTCGATCCGCTTTCTCTTCCCTTGCAGAAATGTACAGTAGTTCCTCGAGATATGTCTATGTACCCGCCAGCGCCCAGGCCTCACGCAGCATTATTGAACATTCTTCATATACAACGACACCGAGCCAGTCCCCGGGGACCACGCCGCCTCCCTGCGGAGAGATCATCTACAAACAGTCTTTGGCGACGGCTGAAACAATCGATGACAAATTGATCCTCAAGAAACTATCGGCCACCGCGGAGGGATCCATACTCCCGAACGATGCGGGCCTAGACGCCGGGCCGCGTGGGAAGAACCTGGATGGTGGGCTGGAAGATCCCTCTGTCGCATCAGAGACCGAAGGCGAAATGTGCTGACAGTCATGGGAGCATTTTGAGCTTTTCTCTTCTTGTCTGTGGTTTCAATTGACTGGCCAGGGTGACAATTATGAATCAACGAGTAAGATGCCATACAATGTCTCTGTATGGCCTGATCAGCAACTCGCCCAGGGTCACGTAGGTGGACAAGCAGCTCATTCTGTCTGTGTCTCGGAAAAAATAGCGATTCTTTGGTGTCCTTCTGGCGCGAGACAAGTCGGTTTCGCTGACGCTGACGCTATTGTGGTGCCTTTTCGTTTTTCCTCTGCCTAATTACTCTCTGTTGAAAGCTAGTTGTGTGTAGCCCGTGGTTACGATCTGCCCGACCGTACGTTCTCAAAAAGGCAAATTGAGATGCCGAAGGGTGTGCAAGAATGTAAGGATACCACATTTTGCGCTGAAAATGGTGGTTTTTGGGTTCGTTACATTGAGCTTAGAATTTCTGTTCCGGCTCACTGACTAAGCTCTCATTTCGAGTATATAGGCTGCGTCTGGCAATAGAGCCCTATCAATTTAATGGAGAAGCTAAGCTAAATCAGCCTCTTCCTCCCCTCCCACCCATGCCCGCCTCCTAAAGGATTAAACGCACGAACTCGAGACGAGGCCACATTCCAACCCGTGTCTGGAGGACTGTAGCCTTCAAGCGATCCGGCTTCTCCGAAGTGAGCTTTCGACGGTCAGGCGGTGATCAATGAACAAAGTTGTGGGAGGTCCACGACACAGCGCGACCGATGAGAGCATCGAGACATCTCAGATCATATCAGCGCTGGCATCAGATGCCGTGGCGTATCGGCCGGGTGTCGGGTCGTGGGGGTGCAGTGCTCGACGACGGTCACACTCACAGCGTAGCCCGCCTTTCTGGTGTGCACATGGGTCCATCGATTGGTTCTCGCAACATCGAATACCACCGCCAGGTCGTAGTCCTTTTCGGTGAACACCACCGCCCAGTCACTGCCCACGCCGACTTCCTCGCGCGTCCCATACTGGACCGACCGCACGTTCGGGTCGAGCCTGGCCAGCTCCACGAAGGCAGCACGCAGGCCATCGATCTTCTGTTGGGCGTGCTCCTGCGGACTGAGATTCACACCTAGAGGTAGATATCGTTTAGTGATATACGTCCCTTTCGGATGGAAGCATAGCTGACTCTTGTAGTAGAAGTTCTGCTTGTAGGCTACCTCGTGATGTACTTGGGACATTCTGCAGCGATATTGCAAGGGTATGTGGAAGTGGAAACTGGTAGATAAGCTATCGAGTCCAGGTTGGCTGTTTGGCCCCATTGAACTTCTGTAGGAACGCGCTCTCCTATTTAAGATATAATTGGGTACGCTAATCTGGGGGTTATACGATAATGGGGGAAGAAATCCAGGTATCCCAGGATCGCGAAGAACGGGTGGTGGTCGCGAGACTTAGATCTGGAGATTGTGGCGTTTGAGTGACAAGATGCGCTTCTTTGGATATGGAACAAAGAAAGTCAAACTTTCCACCCTCGTACATACCTACTATTATTATTGGCGCCCGGACCCGTCCACCAAGTCACTTACCTTGTAGATGGACATTATACTCGTACTCGTGTCATTTATCGGCGAAGAAAATGTGATTACGTCTTCAATGCTCCCAACCAACAACTTGGGCTATCCATCACTTTTGCGTGAGACACGATGTTTTCGTTTCGATTTTTTTTATTATTTTTTTTTCTTTTTCGCTATTCCCTGCCTATCGCCTTGCTCAGCACCAACTAGCTATCTGTGCGGGTAATTCCCAGTAGAAGCGCCTCAGCCAAGCCCGATAATAACAGTCATTACCAGAGTCTAAAAACATTATCCACCCGCTCACTCCCCGATCGCAGCATCTCGTGCTTTCTTCGCTCGACTCTAGCTTTACAATAGGGAAGATTAATGTAAACGCTGTCTACTTTATGCAAAATCAAAAGCTTCGCACCAAACCGAGAGGTCCCCCACCCCGGGGTCCGAAGAGAGAGACACAATCGCTAGCAATCTTCCGCATGGTACTGCAACTATTCGACCGTCTACCTCTGGATCAGGACGGTACGGCTCGTATCAGTATGGAGAGTGGGTCGAAAGACTCAACTCCGGCAAAACGCCGACAGGGCAAAGCGAGATTCGACCCGCAACCGCACAGGAAGCATTTCGCTGCGGTTTGGTGGCTATCTTCAACCCGAGCTGACGAACTTGGTACGAGCCAAAATGAGCAAGAAGAAACTCAATCTCTTTAGACGGTTCGAGTCGGTTGGGGGTCGTACGATCGGGGACCGGACCGGGGGGAAGGGGGGTTGGCAGGGGATTAAAACACCACGGCAGCATGAGACTTCATAAAGCGAGCTTTTGGCCGGCATGCAGCCGAGTCGCTTCAGATCATTTTCGATGCTATCTTGTCTATGAAGCTCGCCGTCCTTGCTGAGATCTTGCAACAGTAGACGGCCTTGCTTAAGGTGGCCGCTGGCAGGGTGTGATTGTCGGACTGATTTCTTGAAATGCTGTTCCTGCGGGGTACAGGGCATATGGTAATGCATACAAGGGTCGAATTGTCCGTGAGCACTACCACGTCAAGTCATGGCATTGGTGATGAGTGTTATACGGCAGAAGAAATCTTCCAACAGCAGAGTTCAAAAGAAAGACTTCCAATCCTTCACCATGAGCAAGAATCCTAATCTTGTGGCGACAGCATTTGCCGATCAGAGCGGTATCTCTCAATACGGTGCTGGGTCTATCTTCCGAGGTCGTTGGCCATGTCCCTGACCCGGATGATCAGATCGCCGCGCAATCAAAAAGTCGAATACGATGCATAAGATTGTCATGCGCGTGGTAGTCGCGACCTTTCCAAGAAACAGGATGGATGGACGTGATATTCAAACGCCCTAGAGCAAAGACATCACCCGCCTCTGCTATGGAGTTGCCGGTTGATACAGGTCTCGCTATGTAATCTATTGCTCATCATCTAGTCTCCAACTAGTGTGTTCGTAATCCAGCGCATAAGCCGGGAAGACATGTAGCCGAGCATCTGGGGCCCGCGTGTCAATCCTCCCCGACGAAGCAGAGACATTTGGTGAGGACGGGAGGGCAAAGCAGTGAGAAGGGAAGCAGTTGAGCAGCCCCGCAAGAAGGACAGTTTGACCACACTCGCCCCGTGTACAATGCACACGAGCCCGTTTCATTCACTAAACGGCAGATCAAAACACGGCCCAGGCTTCTGTCTCCGCGTCGCCGACCTCTCCACCTGCGAAAGCTCCCGCGCGAGCTGGTCCATCCGCTCCTCCTCTTGTTTCACCCCTTCTTCCCCCGGCCCTCCCATCACACCAGCAGCATCCCCAAGCTGCCCCTGCCCCGTACCCGCCGAGCTCCCCTCTTCCTCCCCATCCCCCTCCCCCTCACTCCTCTCGCCCACCTCCCCCTTCTCCTTCTCAATCGCCAACCTCCCCGCCACAGCAGCCGCCACCTTCTCCTGCCACTCCCTCTCTCCCTTCTCCTTGGCCAAAACTGCATAATGCGCCCTCCGATACACCCCGACCGTACTCCCGAGCAACCCCAACACCTCAAACCCAAACAGCACGGGCAACGCATACCCAAGCTGGGGATTACAGCCGCGGGACCACACATCGACGAGAACCTGGAACACCGCATGCGCCGGCAAGGCATACCCCCACCGATAGAACGCGGGCGCCAGCTCAAACGGCAGCAGGATGGAGGTGACGTTGGCCACGATCCACGAGATGAACGCCATCGGCACGAAGGGCGGGGGGATCCAGATGGTGAAGAGGTCCAAGACCAAAAAGTTCAAGTGCGCGAAGAGCCACAGCGCGAGCCAGGTGAGCACGAATTGTCCCCCGGAGACGCGCCACCCGAACCGGAAGGCCCAGACGGCGCCGGTGGTGGACAGCGAGCCGAGCAGTGTGTAGGTTCCCGCGAGCAGTTGCCGGATGATGGCGATGCGGTGCGGGGAGACTGTTGTGTACAGGTGGAATTGTTGGTAGACGCTGTTGATGTAGCCTAGGTAGAAGAATTCTTGGATCATGATGAGGATGATGACCAGGGTGTTGTAGATGAGGCGCGAGCCTTGGGTGGTGGGTTGGAGGTTTATGGAGGTCAAGGTCCAGGGTTGGGAGAGGGTGGTGAGGGTGGTATTGCTGAGAGTGCTTTGGGGCAGGGTGCTGGTGTAGGCGATGCGGGCGGCGTTGGAGAGGGTCTGCATGCTGGTGTAGATGGCCGAGTCGACCACGGTGGAGTAGCGCGCCTCGTTCCACACCAGGGTGAGCACGTCGTCGGGGGAGTGCGGTGCTCCGCTGGCGAGGGCGGCGGCCAGCTCGCTCGATGCGTTCGGGGCAATGTACAGCCCGCCCCAGTAGTCGATGTGGCAGACAGCAGCGGTGATCGCGTCGGACTGGGGATACTGCGCCGTGGCGTGCTCGGTTAGGGTTGGGAAGCCCGGGCCCTGCAGCTGCTCGTACGCGGCGCGGACAGCCGCCCCGATCGCCCCGCCGTCGTAGTCCACGAACACCACGTTCAGATTGTGCACATGCGTCGTCTGCTGGAACAGCGAGCCGAACAGGTAGCAGAACAGCCCCAGGAACAGCAGCTGCAGCACCAGCAGGTTGATCCCCGCCGCTTTGAGCACCGCCAAGCGCAGCGACCGCACCGCCGGGTCGTGGATGCTCGCGTGCTTTTGCCTTCGGGCGCGCGCGTAGAAGGTCATCGGGTCGGTCCGAGCGCAAGCTGGCCAAGCTGTCAAGCTGGATTTCTGAACAAGCTGGATTTGTCGTCGAAAAGGTTCCCCCTGGGTGGTTCAGCAGTTCCTAATAACTGACTGCACTGCATCTGCACCACGGCAATGGTGGGGCGGAAGTCGGGCTCCTCGTCACTCGGTGCTTATATGAATACGAGCGCGCCACCAACCAGCGTTTCGCTAGGAGAAGCGGTGTTGCAATCCCGGCATTTTGTTCCAGTCTACGGGCGAGATTGTTCGTCATATTAGAACTGCCCCCAGCTCGCCTCAGCTCAGCTCTACAAACCAGTTGCCCTTTCGGGTTCGCTGCGAGTCACGTGTGCGCCGGTTGATGTATGTTTCGGGCTACGCCTAATTGGTCAATGATCTAAATTGCGTACAGTGGAGTGAACACGAGCTTTTACTAACCACTGCATGAGTAGGTAGTGATACTAGAGCCCCTTTTATACATAGCAACCCTTCTGTTTCGAGAATTGTGCGTACAGCTTTTAGCTAGATGGGAAGGGGTGCCTAATGGGAACCTTGAAGCCTACCGACCACTTTCACCGCTTCAAAGATGCGCCAAGCTCGACTCCCGCATTGCAGTATGTCGCGCAGTATATATATTGAACGACCTTGCTTATATCCTAACACGATGGCACCCAACGGCTCAGTGCAGTTGAATGAAGCGTACGCTTGCAGCAAAGATAGATCAACTATGACACTTTCAAGTACCAAACTCACCTCTATGCCATCTCCATCCTCACCAACACTCATTACCAGTACATCCACGGACCCCAAACAAAATCAACAACCTGAACCCTAACTCACCTCATTCCCAACAACCGCATACCCATCCTTCATCCGCATCCCGCCACCCTCACCCTCACCTCCCGCAGCAGCCATCTGCCCCTCCCCCCCCTTTTCCCCCTCCAACCCCACCGAGCTGGGCACCATCCCCTCCGGATCATCTCCCCTCCATACCCCCCACCCCACATACGCCGCGCGATGCAGGCTCAACGTCTCCTCCACCGCCCACTGCTCCCGCATATACCGCCGCCGCCCGTTGCCCTTGCCCCGCAGCCAGCCCACCACCGAATCCACGCTCAGCCCCACCACGATGATCAGCCCGCACACGCCGACCGTCAGCGCCAGCCCCAGCACCGAGAAGTTGGCGTACCCGGCGGCATTGTGCACGAGCTGGTTGGTGCACTGCACGCGCGCGTAGCGATTCAGCGGCGCCGTCACGTTCCACCCAACCGACGACTGGTCGAGCAGCGAGGTCGCCGGGAAGTTCTTGGGCGCGGTCGCCCACTCCACCGCCCAGGCTTGTTCTTTGGCCAGCGAGGTGGCGAACCAGGTGGCTACTTCCGTTTGCCATTGCGTGGGCGGGATGTAGAATTGGATGTTGCTGTAGGCGATTGAGGAGGCTGCGGTTGGTGTGTTAGTTGGGGTGGGGGATTGGGGGTGGGGTGAAGGTGCACAGGCCACTCACCGTTTAACGCTGCGCCGCCGCGGCCGTTGACGTTGGAGTACATGCTCCGGTCGTTGTTCCCGGACAGGAACCGGCCGATCGTCGCGATTTGGTACACGTTGAACCCGAGGAACTTGGTCGGGTCGACGGTGAAGGTGGACAGTGATGTACTCAAGATCCCACCGAGTTTGGTGCACCCGTCCGGCCCGGGCCGGTTGGGGTTGCAGATCTGGTACTGGTCGGTGCATACCATCAAGTTCACCTCGTAGCTCTTGGTCCACATCGACGAGGTGACGTTCGTGCCCTCGATGCTGTAGTTCTGCTGTTCGAGCGCCGTCATCCACGGGTCGTAGCTGGGTTGCAGGTAGTTGATGTTGTTCTGGTTGAGCATCATCATCGTGATGTCCGCGTCGGTTTGATTGATCGCGTCGGTCGGCTTCCATGACTCGAGGCCGTTCAGGAGTCCGCTAGGGTCGGATTTGGCGAAGACGGCGCTAGGGTCGATCAGAGGGGGGTTCTTTGGGGTAGGTGAGGCACTTACCTTAGTGTGTAGCCCACTCCATCGACGCTGGGGATCGGAGTGTACGAGAACGTGTAGTTCAGGTACGGCTCACCCATGTAATACTGATATCCGGCATTGATGTAGACGATCTGGCCCCACGTTGAGTCGTTCTGGACGCTCCCTAGCCCGGACCCGTGCTTGACTGGGGCACAGGTGGTGACTCGCCGGTATTTGATTCGGTTGCGCGGGGGTGCGTTGATCCCAAAGTCCTCGTGCGAATCCAGCAGACCCGTGTCCATTTGCAGGGCCGAGTTGCCGTTGTACGCGCACAGATCAGGAGAGTATGGGCAAGATGCATTCGGGTTCGTGGTAAATGGCAGGCTGGGCCGGACGTAGGTGCTGCAGTCGAGTTCACTCGCGTTCTCCAGGTAGCACCGGCGGACGTACGTGGCAGCGTCGTAGGTGTCCTGCAGACTCTTGGTGTTGCTGACGGTCACATCCGTGGCGTTGAACGAGTAGCCTCCACAGCCTGGGCCGATGATGAGCGTCGACTGGCCGGCCGCCTTGGTGATGTAACTGGTGAACAGACCAGATACTCCGAACAGGATGAGAACGAGGATGGGTAGCAGGGCCAGTGGTAGCGATCGCCCCACAGCCCTGAGCTTTGACGCAGTTCGCCCGCTCTCAAATGGTAACTTGATTAATGCCCAGGCCGCGGCGGCTGCACCTTTGTTGCGCAGAATGACCTGTCGCTGGTAGTGAAGAGCATCCCGCCGCCGATCGGGAGCTGTGGTCCCTGTCTGATGAAGTGCAAAGCTCAGAATGCTCCAGAACAGACTGCCTGCGAGGGAGACAAGTATAGCTAGAAAGGCGCTCAGAATGCCGGAGTCGGTCTGCGACAAAGTCAAGGTGGCTCCCCGGATCGCTCCCTCGGACCAGTCGATCCAGACTCCCGTGTAAGTGTAGAGCGCGGCAGACATGGATCTTACGAGGACTCAAAAACCAAAGGACGACAAATTTCCCAGCAATGATGCAATCTGGGGTCAAGGTACAGGTTGTGAGTTATAAATGCCCAGCTGCTGGGATTTGGACTTTCCCAAAGAGCCTCCTCTCCTCTGCGTCCCGACGCCATTAGGCAGCCGGGGTAAGACTTTCGGCATTTTGGGTGGCTTTCTCAGGCTATGGCAGCGAAGGCTTGAGCAGACACCTACTCTGACCAGGGTGTTGGACCTCAAGTCCAATCGCTTGCAGATGCATCTTTCGCTAGAATGATATATTCACATCATAGCGCGTGCAGATGGCTGATGCCACTAAATGAAAAATGCCGATCGATGCGGTTGGGAATCGGAAACAATTGGCCACTTGACGGGGCTGCAGGGTCTCTGCTCGTGTTCGTGCATGATACGAGGCTGACGCTTTCAACAATGATTCGCTGGGCGCCCGAGTTCTCGTGCGATACCCCGGACCCAACCAGGGGTAAAAGCGCTCTGTCACTACACCACAATGAAGTCAAAGCGTGGGTGTCGTGTGTGTCGCTGCCATTACCTGAAAGTGAGGAGCCTAGGTAGTGCAATCCCAAGCGCACTATTCAGTGCGAGGCATCTACAAGACCAGATTTGTACCATGGTGTTGCATCGAGGCCGACATGCCTCATGTTTCCCCCGTTCCACTGTGTTTAGTACCTGTTCAGATCCGCGGCTGTGGCTGAGCTCCGGGGTCGCACTGCGGCCCAGAAACAACTATGATGTGTTTCATGCGAAAGGACGATGTTTCTCCGTGCCTAAAAACAGGCTCCCACGAACTCAAGATCTGGAGTCAGAGCCTTATCGTGAATCCGATTCCGATGCCCCACTCCCCACATCGATTCTAGATGATGGGAAGCTGCCATGCTTTCATCATTCCATGCTTTAGGGATGCGTTACGCGCCGCTCGAGGGACCCAGGGCAATTAGCTTAACGCATGTACCGAAAGGTGAATCCATGATGCAAATTTAATGTTCTATGCCGCAACTACTGAGAAAGCCTTTCCAGTACTTCCAGAAGTGCGAGTCTGACCCATCAGTTGATCTTGAAGGGTTGCTGATCCTTCTTGAGGTACTGTTATACGAGATGTGGCGTTGCCGGCAAACGAAGCCAGGTATGCTGCCCCTGGCTTTGTGATGATGGGGCATCTCACCAGTCTACTTCTGACTAGCAAAGCTAGCATATTGAACCCGAAAAGGCTGTCAACGATCTGCTGTTTTGGGATGCCATGATATACGGTGAGTTGTAGCAGAGTAAGCTCAGGCGCCGACCGTACAGAAAAGAAGAAGCAGTTTTGCTCACTTTCTGCATGCCAATTGTCGAGGTTGTATTCCGCCCACAGCAACTGGTGAGGTTGAGAGAAATGTTTGCATGCATCAACGATGATGTATTGGCTCTGTGGGTGTTGTATGTGTCATAGCCTTTTCTATCACTTGGGAATCAGGTAGCCTTGCGAGAGGCACGCTTGTGGGCAGCTGAATGCGACCGTTCCCGATTCGCACGTAGGGTGCACAGACCAGTCTGTGTGCCTTGTGACTCGCATGATGTGGCTTGAGTACTTTGCCAGACCGAAGCGGAGAGCGCCCTCTTCGCGATGAGTGGATGATGGCTTGTGGTTATGGTTGTGTTTGATGCAGAGGAAGTTGTGGCAGCAGACTGCAGTGTCCTCCAAATAACTTGGCAGGCCTTGATGCCTTGGTACCTTAGTGCCTGAGAAATCAGCGAGCCGAGGCGGTCAAATTACTGCCGCATCCGCCATCGTTTTGGTCCCCCCAGGAAGGGGGAACTTTCCACCAACTTTCCACCACTGTCAACATCGGCGCTCCCTTGAGAAGTTCATGGATCTAATGTGCTGTCCATCCATCGGCTCCTAGATTCCAGACAGGCTAGACTGACTTGAACATCGAGTCATCTTTGCATGCTGTCATCTCCGATTCTCTGATACTTAGCGTAGTGTTCCTTCAAACCCGACTAGTGACGTGATGCCCCCAATCGAACAAGAATTAAAATATGTCGGCATCATGCTTGTGCTCGATCATGAGCGGCAACAAGGATTCTCACATATTCATGCAGTGATCAACAGGATTTGTGATCATGGAACCAAAGTCGCAGTGTCCAGCAGCACACCACCAACTTCAACGTCAAGGGCGGTGTTGGATCATCCAGGCACAAACTAACCCGTTAGCTTCACACTAATGCTTGTCGCCTCAGTCGAACTCCTGACTAGTGCCTCATCCATGTCGACTTCTTACCCCTCGCAGAGCTCGCTGTGGTCGCGTCTCCTTCACATCGACGCGTTCCCGCCACATAATCACTCCAAAGGCAACGAGCATGCTCTCACATGCTCCCCACAACATGTCCTCACAACCTGCAAAAAAGCGCCGCTTCGGTGGCAAGCGATCGAAGACGGGCTGCCGCACATGCAGAATTCGA
This sequence comes from Aspergillus fijiensis CBS 313.89, assembly GCF_003184825.1. Taxonomy (NCBI): domain Eukaryota; kingdom Fungi; phylum Ascomycota; class Eurotiomycetes; order Eurotiales; family Aspergillaceae; genus Aspergillus; species Aspergillus fijiensis. The sequence continues at coordinate 714,537 of NW_024468982.1, forward strand.
CGAATCAAATGTGATGAGGCACCCGAGAAGTGCCGGAACTGTACGTCCACCGGACGCCTCTGTGACGGGTACGAAGCCTATCGCCTACCCGTGGCAGCCAAGCGCGGGAAGAACCTTTCCTTCTCGCTTTCTACCCCGGTCAACACCCAGATACGCTGGGTTGTAACATCCGATCAACGTCGCTGCTTTTCATTCTTTTGCGACCGCACCATCACCGATGCTCTGGGGTATTATGATTCCCAGCTATGGGAACAGTTTGTCTTCCAGATGGCGAATATCGAGCCTGCAGTGTGCCACGCCGCCGTCGCCCTGGGGGCCGCTCACCAAGAAGTGGTCTTTCAGGGCATCAATTTCCCCGGCAATGGTAAAGCGGGACGAGGCGTTTGGTATTTCTACGCGCTAGAGGAGTCCGCTCGCGCTTTTGAGCTCCTCCGTCGGCGCAATCCTCAGGACCCGCAGATGCGGCAAGTCACGCTTCTCTGCTGTCTACTCTTCGTGTATTTGAGCCTCTTGCAACGAGACTATGACACTGCGTTCCGACATCTGCAAGCTGGCTTGCGGGTTTCCCAAGAGCTGAGATTAGGCCGCTGCAATCCCCTCTTTGGATCTTCACTCGTGGGCGGCGGAATGAACCCGCATCTCCTCGCGGCCTTCGCCCAGCTCGAAACCCAGTCGACGCATTTCAACCCTCGTGGGTGCTCCCAGCTCTGGGCCAACCAGCCGCCACGGACGCATATCCGCCTCAGCAACGACTGCGACCGCGACTGCGGCCTACTTGGGCAAAGCGTCGACGACCTACGCCTGGCCATGCAGCCCCTCGATAGTGCCATCAACCATTTCTTCCAGCGGTTAGGCACCGCGTCCGCAGAGGAAATCGTGGCCCACTACTCAGACTTCAAGGCGGCCCAAACCCACCTGCTCGCAGACCTTGAGCACGCCACACACTTCCTCGACAACTTTTGTGCCCTCAAATATGCCAGCCTCTCTCCGAAACACAAGCGCGGCGCCGACCTGCTGCGACTGCATCTGATGACCTACTCCGTGGGTCTCCGGATGTCCTTGATAGCGCAGCTCCCGCCCGCCCAGGCTCAGGCATTCTCAGCCGACCACGCGGCCATTCTCTCGTTGGCCCGCACGATCGTCGCCCAGTTCCCCGACCGGCCCACGATCATGGTGGACTCGGGCGTGATCCTGCCGCTGCAGGTCGTCGCCGACTCCTGTCCGGACCTGCACGTGCGCTGGCAGGCCATCCAGGAGCTCCGCGCCTGGCCGCACTACGAGGGCCCGTACGATTCCGTCCTCGCGAGCGTCATCTCCGGCGCCCGCTGCCGGCTCGAACTCCGGGCGCGCATCCGCGCGGAGCTGCGCGGTTTTTTTGATACCGATGGCACGGTGGTGGGGAAGGAGCTCTTCGACAGGATGGTGGACGAAGAGCTGCGGGAGCGGTTGAGGATACTTGCTGTTCCGGGGGGCGATGATGAAGGCTTCCCCCAGGCAAGCGATCAAGCGGATGCGGAGCTCGCGCAGATCATGGCGTCGGCGTCCCTCGATAACTGGACGTGTATTCTTCACCTGAGACGACTCATGAAATGAGATATTGTTAGCACCTTCGTATGGGGGCACGGTCATAGCGGATTCTCTTGAGGTCGACAAGACTGTTCATCGACCAGGGGGAGGCAGTCCCGTCATGTGACTTGTCCACGCCCTGACGCCTGCCAGACTCATACGCAGACAGCAGCAAACTTTCAGGCATACATCCCACATAACCAAGCCTCGGTGCTCATCATCAATGTAATCATTGTCGGGTCTGTGTCGATGTTCCAGTATTTATGAATTGTCTCCAAGGCACGCTGCGCGGATGCACACCCACTCGTCGCATTTGAGAGCAGCTGCCCTCAAGATGTAGGTCAAAAGAAGCTCCGATTGATAACTGAATGGAATAAGTATGGCCTGGAACCGTCATCCGACCCCTGAAAAAACCACTTCCCGTCTCACCACGTGCATGGCGTGTTTGAAAGCCGACTGAACGGCCGTGCTTCGATGCACCCGAACTATTCCCAGGCAATAGAAGCACGATCGCGATATAAACCAAAAAATGGCTCTCATGAATAAGTTCAGGTAGTGTCCACAGGCAGAAACTATTAAAATCGTAGGTTGACCCGGACAATCCAGCGGGGGACTTGTCGAGACCATCTGCGGTGGCCATGTCCACCGCATCGGACCCTCATTCTTGGCGCTCGGCACTTTTGCACCTTATTCAAATGGGAGGGGGGCAAATGTCTCTGAACATGACTAGCAGGCCGTCGTTAGCTTAGGGGAACGGATTCAACAGTCAACGGATCCATCACTATGGTGAAACACAAACACCAGGAGTGAATACGAGCCGGTCGGACATGGTCCGAACGGACAAACCCGGTGTCAACACCGGCTAGCCCTACTTTAGACGGGAGGCTGTTGACAGGATCTCCCATGCTCAACGCAGCAATGCCCGGGCAGCCTCGGAGATTACCACGCGTATCGAGCTCTGAGGGGCTTGAGCTGGACGTGTAAATTCGCACAAATCATGTTCGCAATACTACAGCTTGATAAGCACTTTAAGGGTCTTGGCGTGCAACTTGGCCGCCATTACTAACCACAACCCCTCTTCATCGCCGGTCTTTCTGCTGAAGCTTATATTTAGAATTCTCGATCTTCACGACAAGCTTTGGCAATCTATCGCAGAACGAACTCGAGGAACTAGATCACAACATCTCATTAGGACAGGTACGTAAGGCGTTTGTGAATAATTGCTCGCCCAACGGGCCTGCAAAATCCAGTTGTTGTGTGGAACGCAGTGGAGCAGGCAGTGGGGAGGGTGCGTGGGTAGTGGGTACACCCAAAACGTTCAGTGGAATCACGATTGGGATCGTGCCCCACTTCACAAAGCATGATTCATGACATGTAGTCTAAGTAAAATTAAGTCTTCAATTCTAGCTCGGTCTGAGTCTAAGCTAAAGGAGAGGGGAGGGGGGGGGCAAAAGCCTGCAGGAGTGACACCAGGGATGAGAAATTCCACGTGTCGACGACTGCCAATCTCCACCCCTGGCAAACTGAAACGATGCTCAGGCCTTGCACTCCTGCAACCGTTGCACACTACAAGGAGCAAAATCCAGACTCATATAGACGGATTCGCCGTCTCATGATTGCCCCCCCCCCCCCGTCTCCGGTCCTCCCTCCGGTTTTCCCTCCGGTTCTCTCCCTCTCGTTTTCTTTCCCCCCCTGCAGGTTCGCCCTCGAAATTCTTTCTCCTTCGCCAATGTAATCCGTCTTCTCCAATTCCTTCTTGGAACCTTCCCTCGCCTTTCTCTTCTCCGTCCGGTCTCTCCTTTTGCATCTTTTCCCGACGGCTAGCTGGTCTTCCCGCCCTCCATGGAAGAGATCTGGGAGAGAGATCTCTCGCCGGAGCGGATCGCCTACCTGGCGCAGTCCCGTATCCCCGGCATCATCGCATGCAACACGATTCTCCTCGTGTTCGCGACGGGAGGGCTACTGGTGCGGCTGTTTGTGCGCGTCCGATATCTGACGGGGATCAATCTGGATGATGTGCTGTGTATAACCAGCTGGGTGGGTAGCCCGTCTGTCTTCTGGGCATCGCGATCCCCTACCGTCGATCACTAACGTCAATCTACTCGAATGGTCCAGATCTTCACATTCGCCCTATGCTTTACCACGATGTGGAGTAAGTACACATGTACCTCCCCGAGCAAGAAAGACAGTACGATCGCATGCTAACCGCGCCGGCCCTCCCGCAGTGACCAGATACGGCTTCGGCAAGCATATCGGCACGGTGACGAGCTTCAGCGCTCGATCCATGTTCCTCAAGGTAGGATTCCTGCCTTCCAATCTCGCTGGGAATTGCGACCAACCATACCTAACAACCACTATTCTTTTCCATCAGCTCGACTTCGTCACGATGCTCACCTACGTCCTCGCCCTGGGCGCCATCAAGATCTCCTTCTGCGTGCTGTACCTGCAGATCTTCCCGGGCCGGAAATTCCGGATCGCGTGCTGGTGCCTGCTGGCGATCCTGATCGGCGAGACGGTCGCCGAGACGTTCGTGGTAATCTTCCAGTGCATCCCCGTGCACAAGGCGTGGGACGCGACGGGGCTGGTGGAGGGCTACTGCGTGAACATGACGGCGCTGTACTACTCGAACTTCGCGATCAAGCTAGCGACGGACCTGGCGATCTTCATCATGCCGATCCCGAAGCTGTGGCAGCTGAAGATGACGCGCGGGAAGCGGATGGGGCTGGTGGTGATGTTTAGTTTGGGGTTGTTGTATGTTCCTCTCCGTTGCTTTTGGGCTATGTTCCCCGGTATCGATGCAAGCAACTGACCAATGTTGATGGATACGGCAGGGTCTGCGTCACAAGCATCATCCGCGTCTCGTACATGAACTCCTTCGCCGTCGACCACACCTGTACTTATCCCCCCAACCCAGCACTCTCATCCATATCGCAACTGCTAACAAGGCACAGGGTCAATGGTCAACACCGAACTCTGGTCCTGCGTCGAAGTCGCCGTCGCCCTCTTCATCGCCTGCATCCCCAGCTTCAAGACCATCATCACCCACCGCTTCCCCGTGCTGCAGCGCCTGCTGGGCCTCTCCAGCGAGGGCGACTCCGCCGGCCCGTCCAAGATGTACGGCACCGCCTCGCGCCGCACCTTCCCGGGCCACGGGCCCTCGATGAGCATCAAACTCCACAATGTGACGGGGCCGGGCCACAGCAGTAGCAGCAGTCGCGCCGAGGCGGACACGGGCAACGAGTCGCAGGAGCGCTTCATGTTCCCCGAGGGGATCCACGTGGTGACGAAAGTTAGTGTTAATGAGACGGTCTGATTCCTTTTCCATTTTCGGAGGTCATTGTCGTAGACACGGCTGGTGGGGCGTTTGGGTGGGTGATAATAGATTACTGTACGATTTGGCGCTGGCTGTGTACTGGTGGGTAGTAGATCTAGCCAGTTGGCTGTGGGAGTGCTCGTTCCGTTCCCGTGTCGAGGCCTGTCTGAAGTAGTCCTGTCCTCGGAGCACGGAGGTACAGCGGTAAATAGATAGGGCTTTCGTCCTTCGGACCAGTCCCGGTCGGTGTTCGGTGGATGCTGCGGAGTGGGTCCTCTGCCAAGAAACAATTCAAAATTGATTTTCACTCGTAGAATCCTAGACTACCCCTTGGCTAGCGGCCATGAATTTGATGGCATTTTTCCACGACCCGTGGATCCTGGGGGCTCACGGGGGGCCCGGACAATATACTCTAATCAGGTTAACATCCGCGCTAGTGGCCTTGCGGACCTTGTCGGGATGGGCTGATGGGCTGATGGGCTCGAGGACTTTGGGATCCCGCTCCATGCTATGGGAACTGTTAGTCAATGAAATAGCGCTTGTTTCCCTTGCATTGGGCAAGCTGGGTTTGTCTTGACGGGTGGATGCTCCAGTGTTTAAGATGGTATTATTTGTTCAAGCTAACCAGTTATCAATAGATTTTTGGGGGCGAAAGGATGCAGGGCCTTGACTTGTCGTTCTGGACTGTTGATTGCCACTACTGCACGTCTTGGAAGCTCTGGGCAACTGACTGAGTGGCAAGCACCGTAAGACAACTCTAGACTTTGAAGATGGAGTTAATCTACATCAAGCACGCTAGTGCCGCACCAGGCGAAAGTCTAATTGGGCGTGTGTCCCGTCTTGGCAGGGATCGGCCGTCGGTCCAAGGCTGGCTGGCTTCAGTGCCTTGGTGCCTACCTGGTACTTACATAGTAAACCCGATGCAAGATAAATCCAATGTGTGGGCTGGAGCTAGTTGGCCTTATATCGAGAAGTCAGTCTACTGCGCTGGCTTAAGGAGAACTGTACTCCGCAGTTTATCCCGCGTTTGCAGCTGATTCTTCACTTGTGGGACATGTCGTGTGCGCGAACCCTGTTGTTGGGAACCTCTAAAGCATCGGTTGTCCTTACAAGCTGTGTATAGTACAATGCATACCGCACAGGCATTGCGCGGCGATGGAATTCGCAGTTCCCAGTCCTCCCTCTGCACAGTCTGGTTCAGCGAGATCAGGTTTACATGCATACGTCATAGCACCAGGAACAGAGAGCCGATGGAGTGTTCCTTAACGGCAGGCTAGTGCCACAGGTCGATTGTATCACCAGCCACGTCTTTTTTGTAGCATCAGAGACCCCACTACCTCTAGAACAGTCGATGGGGGTCACCCCAATGAGACAATTGAATGATCAGCAATCTCTCCATTGCGTCAGCCTCGCGCAATTGCCCACCCCGGCGCAAACAGCTATAATGCACCTCATGATATAGCCCTGCCTCGAGCACCGACGGATCCGGCCCAAAGAACAATGGTTAGTGCTCTTGTACCCTCCGTAGTGGAGGCGTTGCGCTTGGCCTGACTTTCTGCAGCGGGGGGGGGGCGCATCGGTCACCGAGGCAGCGAGGCTACAGGGAATCCGAGGCATGGCAAGGAAGGCACGGAGCAGATCGCGGTCCTGACCTCCCTGGCCTACGAACCATGCCCATCGTGCTTTCTTTCTCTTTGATCTCAACGACTCTATTCTGCTGTGTTGGGGTGGCTATAGTGCGAGTCCCGAACGGAGCACACATCCCATGTATTGCGCAACTCAGAGGCTGACAGATCGGATGTCGGTGTGCTACAGTACCAGCTTGATGAAGGTAATTTAATTCAGTCGAGGGCAATAGGGGTCGATAACCCTTCAGCACGAGTGGACGCCTCTACTGAGAGATACTTTGCGTAAATGCTGACCACGTCCGTGTAACCCGCTTCCAGCGTCAGCGCTGCTCGTGATACTTCTTGTTCCCGCTGTGGAACATACGTCCGTGTCTATCGGCAACAGGAGACAAAGTCTGAGGACATGAGCAATGTCTAGCCATTCTTGGAGAAGATTGGTGCAAGGTGTTCGTTGGTCTGCTGCTGTTGCTGCTGCTGCTATCAGGCTAGAAGCGTCTTGTGGCCACAAACAGCGAATGAACCCGGCAAGGTATAGTTTTATGTCTGAGGCGGGAGGCTGCGCCCAGTCGGAGGATAAGTAGATGTCACGGTCATGGACTACATCTCCATTTACAAGTCTTGACCCACAGTGCGCAACCATCAAGCCTTCCGCAAGGCCGGAACTACCCTCGGGTAAGAAGCAGATCGAGTAACGTCCACAAATCCATACTGTGTATCAGCCAAAGTCTAACAGCTCACAAGAGTGAGAACACTCCGCGCTCGATCAAAAACCATATACAATGCACCCGAGACTCTACATTATCCACAAAGGACAAAGCCAAAACTCACAATCCCAGTGCGCAGTGTCTCATAACGAGTTCAAAAACTGCGCCACCAGCTCGTACGCCTCCTGCTTGGCCGCCGCCCCCGTCGTGCCCTCCTTGGCCCGCTTGTCCCACCCATGCGGACAGTGCTCCATGCGCTTGAGCACGACATTCCGGCCGGGCAGCGCCTCGACCGCCGCGGCGATGCGCTCCATCTCCGGCGCGTAGGGATCCTGCGCGGCGGTGATGGCGGCCAGGTTGCGGGGGAAGCGCTCGGGGGCCGCGAACGCGGGCGAGATGCGGGGGTCGTCGGCGTCGCCGTCCCCGTCCGGAAAGTAGCAGCGATGAAAGAACCGCGACAGGCCGGCGGGCATCTTGAGGCGGGTGCCGTCGTCCGGGGCGGCCTTGTCGGCGAAGTCCTCGGCCAGGTCGCACGAGGGGTAGAAGGCGATCGTGGCGTGGATGGCGGCCTCCGGCGGGAAGTCGCGCACCGCCGACACGGCCAGCGCCAGGTTGGCCCCCGCGCTGAAGCCGGAGAGCGCCACGCGGCCCACGTCGAAGGTCGCCGGGTCCTGCTGGACGTGCTGGATCACGTCCTCCACGTCGTGGAACGCCGCCGGGAACGGGTGCTCCGGCGCCAGCCGGTACTGCACGTCCACCACCGTGTACCCCGTGTGCGTGGCGATGAACCGGCAGTACTCGTCGTCCGTGCCGTGGCCGGCCAGGATGAATCCGCTGCCGCACATGTTGATCAGCACGGGGCTGGGGCTGGGGCTGGGTGTCGTGGGCTGAGTGTCCGGGGACGGCCGGTAGATGTGCACCTTGATCGTGCGACCCGCGTCGCGCGATGGCCATTTCGCCGTTTCGTCCGGGTGCGAGCGCGTGAGGGTGCCCATCGCCGCGCGGCCGACGCCGCGGAGTAGCTTGGCTGCCCAGGTCTGGGAGGTGCCTGTCAGACCCATTTTTTTCTTCGGAGGCAGAGAATGTGTGGACTCTAGGTGGGCTCTCCAGGTGTATGTTTCCCAGAACAAGGAAGATTTCTCCGAGATAGTGGGAGATGCAGTGATGCAGGGACGATGACTAATGGGCGTATGTTCAGTTTTACAGAGTGCAGTGACTGAACGGGAAATCCGGATTCCAGCAGGCGGGGTGCGCTCGATGACGTCGCTTCCTCCCCGGCTCGGAGATTTCGGCTGCGGAGAGCTTATCTTATCGCCCACCTTATCTTATCCGACACCACGGTACAGCCCCGGAGATGAGGTCGTTGATGTCATCCTCCGCCCTCGGCGATTCATGAGTCTATCATCAGAAAGCAATTTGTTTACTAGATGAAGGGTGTTTTTCGGGTTGTTTGGTTGTGATGCTATACACCTGCGGAGTATAATGTATTCAAGACTATCTTTACATGCTGTCTTAGGTACCAATATCCCTCTGTATATTCTGGAATGTACTAGTCTGCTACCGACTGGGCCTGTGCAGACTGCGTCACTGGAAATGACTACAACAGGTGGCAATCTTGCCCTACTGGCTCGACCTAAACGAACGAAATGTATTGAGATGAGCTCAAAATACGCTAGACATCTGCAATCTATATTGTCCCAAGCCGAACAGGATTGAACCCGTCAACCCGAGACAACAAACAAGCATCAAGACAAAATCACAGAATGTACCATTCTCACTCTGGGAACGCAATCATTCGACCCACCAACCACCAAGTCCGCATCCACCACACAGCCCCTCAAAGCCCCCTCGCACTCAGCGCCGCCTTCATCGTCTTCTGGAACCCAAACACATTCTCCGGCGAGATCATCGTGTAATGCGACCCCTGCACCTCATGGAACCGCGGCTCCGACCGCGTAAAGTCCCGCCAGAGACTGATGAACTCGTTGAACCACTGCTCCTTGCCCGACGCCACCTCCTTGATCGGATTACAGTAGAAGACGTCCATGCTCGCCACCGAAGGCGAGGGCTCGTAGTTCACCGCGAGATGGTGCAGGTTCTGCCCGACCTGGGCCCAGTTCGCCAAGGCGGCGGGGGAGAGGGCCAGCTCTGCGAACCGCTCCTGATCGATCTCTCCCAGCACACGAGCCAGGATCTTGTCCCTGTCCGAGATCTCCTGGAACTCGCTGCCCAGATCCACGCGTTGACGCTCCGACAGCAACTCCAGGAAATTGCACAGATCCAGCAGCGCCGTCTTCCAGTCCACCTGGCGCATCCGCTCCTTGATGTGCGGCGGCAGGTTGAACGAGCCCAGGAATTTGACCGTGTCGCCGGTGCGCTCCAGCAGCTTGGCTAGCTCGAATGCCACCATCCCCCCGTAGGAATACCCGGCTAGCGCGTAGGGGCCCTGCGGTTGGTGGCGTTTGATTGCGCCGTGGTATTGCTGGACCATGTTGGTCAGGGAGGTCGCTAGGGCTTCGCCGTCGTTGAACCCCGCTGCGCGCAGGGCATAGATGGGCCGGTCGGTGAAGTACTTGGCTAGGTTCATGAAGGCCATCGCCTCGCCGATGCCGGGATGGGCGAGCCAGATGGGGGTTTTGGATCCGCGGCGTTGCAGGGGGACGACGGGGTCGTATGTCGAGTTTGGTGCCGAGGAGGTGGAGGCGGAGGTGGACCCGCGGAGCACATTGGCCAGATCCCGGACGGTGGTGTTGCGCATCAGCGTGCTCAGTGGGATGCTGCCTGGCTGGATGCAGGTGAGGTCTCTCTCCACGTGGCGTTTCAGCTTGATCAGCTCGATCGAGGTGATCCCCAGATCGAGGATGGAGGTCTGCACCCCGAACTCCTCTTCCGTGGCGTGGTCGACCGAGTGGATGAAGATGGCGAGCAGTTGGCGTTCCAACTCGTCTCGGGGTTCTTGTTCTGTGGTCTTGCGGAACAGGGCAAATCGCTCCGCGCTTTCCTCGGCGGCGTTCCGGTACTCGCCCCGCTCATATGCCGCCTTGATCTGTGCGCGTGGCAGCTTGCCCAGCGAGGACTTCGCGACGCTGGCGCGACTCAGCGGCAGGACTTGGGGCCGAGAACCGGTCATCTCCAGACATGTCTGTCGGATGGCGAGGACCGTCCGCACATGTGCCTCGAGATCCTCGCGCTCGTACGAGGGGAGATAGACGATGACGATCTCCTCCGTGTGTCCGTCCGGTGGGAGGGAGGAGAAGCAGCACGCCGAGCCGTAAGTCAGCTGCGGGACCGCCTCATATAGCCCGGCTTCGATATCGGTCGGGTTATATTTGATTGCATTGATGTTGAGGACATCTTTCACCCGGCCTTTGAGGAGCAGATGACCATCCTCGGTCTTGTCGATCATCGCCAGATCCCCCGTGACGAACCATCCGTCACTCGTAAAAGACGATCGTGTGGCCTGTTCGTTGCGGAAATAGCTCCGGAACACCACCGGACCGCTCACTTCCAGATGGCCCAGTGTCCCCGCTGGGACTGGGATGTTGGTCCCGGTGCCATCAGTGACTCGAACCTGAATGCCCGCCATGCAGCGCCCCAGTGACGCGATCGCGTACCCGTGACGCTTGTCGTGCTCGGGGAATCGGGTATTGAAGATCGCACCAGCGCAGGTCTCGGTCATTCCGAAGCCGGGGACAATCACATTGCGTGGTGCCCCGTAGCGAGAAAGCAGGGTGGCGACTTCTTCGCACATCTGGGTGGTGTTGGCCTCCCCGCCGGAGGTGAGGTATTGTAGAGAGCTTAGGTCCCAGCCACCACTCCCGTGGCCTTTCCCCTCCGGCGTCTGCTGCTGCAGCGTAGGATGCATACGCGCGAGGAAGAAGTTTGGAGCGAATGTCCAAGCCACGCGATGTCGCTCGACAAGGCTGAGCAAGTGTCCAGGGTCCATCAGGACGTCTGGCGCCTCGACGAGGACTTGACTGTGCCCTGTGAAGATGGCTTGGAGGTGGATCTCGACCAGCCCGGCCACGTGGTCCAGTCCGACCCAGCTCAGAAATGTCGTGGACGGAGCGATGGGCATGATACCATGTTTGCCAGTGACGGCCGCAGAGATCTGCTCGTGGGTGAGGGCAACCGTTTTGCAGCTCCCTGAGCTTCCGGACGTGAGCATCAGCACGGCAGTCGCATCCGGATGAAGGCTTTGGGCGTTAGCCCTAACTGCATCATCCGAGGAGTGTATATTGCTGTCTTCAACGTGCAGCTTGTCAACACAGGTCGGCACAATCGACTCTTGACCCTCGAATGCAGGCAGCATTCTGGTCGAGGTCAAGCATGCTGGCGAGCTAAGGAGCTCAGACAGATATTCCAAGTGGACCAACCGTCGGTTGGTGTTGTCGGGGAAGGGCGTCGACATCACGGGAATATACCCGGCCAGCAGCGACGCCCAGAGCCATAGTACCCGGTCCCAGTGGTTATCGAAATGCAGCAGGACGATGGACCCGGGTTTGAACTGCAGAGCAGAGCCGGCCTGCCGTGCTAGACGTAGCAGCCGGGCATAGGATATCTCCACCGGCTCGTCTGGGTTCCCAAGGGGGTAGATAAACATCACCCCGCCATCTGGACTGGCGGCAGCAGCCTCCAAAGCCTGTTGAAGTGTCTGTATCATGATCGCTGAGGAATAATACCAGTACCATTAGCTAGACTGCATGATAAGGTTAAACCTAGGATAGGTGCTTACTTAGGTGCTTCAATTGGTTGATGTGTTAGATTGTGAATAATCCTTGAATTGGAGAAGGGCTAAAAAGAAACTCTGCTAGCCAAGCTTTTTGCACAAACAACGATGGAGGTGGATCGTCAAGAAACTATGCCAAGTAAACATCGGTGGAATTTGAATCCTTGATATACCTTGGTACATACGCATAACAAGCCGATATCCGCAACCCCATTGGGACTCCTACACACTAGACATCGCCATGACGTCTGGGTACTAGGGTATTCTTCCCTACAAATTCTCGTCATGTTACCTCTAGAAGCACAAAGACAAGGCTTCTATCGTATTCGATTACAAATCCACACTATCGAAAGACCAACAAGCCCCGATGTTACGACCTATTCAGCCGCATGTGTAACCGTTCGATTGCGAGTATCCGAGTATCCCGAGTTGATTGAATGCTGCACACGACTCGCTCAGAGAGGAGTCACGCGGCCGTCTGAATTGTGCACCACGGTGAGAAATGATATAGTAATAGCGGTCAGAGCAGGACGACTTAGAGGCATTTAGCCCGCCTAAAGGTGGCGATAGTGATACTATTTTCTGGCATCTCTTCACAGCCTTACCCTCTTCACCAGTCTGCTAAGTGCTGCTACTGAGGCACCATGTCCGTCTCCGATCACGATCTCATTCGCAATGCCATCGCTCACTGGCCACTGGCCCTGGACCAAGCCGATCCCCGCCTCTTGAGCGAAGCCTTCACACCGGACGCCGTGATTTACTACCCACCGCCTGTGGGCACACTCCAAGGCATCGACGGGTTGAAGGGCCTAATGGAAGCACACTTCCGGGGCGTCACGACGTACCATTGCTCGGGCACGCAGGTCATCCAGTTGCAAAGTCCCGTCACTGCTACCGCCCGGACCTACGCTATCGGCATACATTTCTTCCCGGGGGAACTTGGCAGGACACCGCGAAGGATCTATGGGTACTACGATGATCGTCTGGTGAAGGGCGCGGAGGGATGGCGGATTGCGGAGCGGAGGGTTGTAGAGCACCTACCCATCAATGCCTTCTGAGGGTGACTTGGGGGGAGGAGGAGGGTTGCCAGATTGCGACATGCAATGGAGAGTAAGATTTGATATCGTCCGGCTCAGCTGTTGGTAGGGTGTTGTGTCCGGGATTCGCCGCTGTCATGTTGTGCGCCTATACACTCAGCGTCGTGGATTATAGTCTGAGAATGAACCTGATATAGCACCAGCCCAACGTGTGTAACCTCCTCCGTAAAAATTGCAGGGTGTATCCCTGCGCATGATACTTGCCACTTATCCTGAGGGATATGTCTATCTCGAGCGATTTGTCTAGCAGAGCCCGATGTGATACCAACCTGTGAGCACATACGAGAAATTCTTCCGTGCGTTCCTCGATAACCTTGCAAAACCATATTTCGCCAGTGATTCGTCGGGATATATGTAGTCAATTGGAAGATAGCCACATCCGGTCAATGCAGTCTTCAAGTGAATCTGGTAACGTAGTACGACGAAGAGACTCTCGTATAATTTGTAAGCATCAATGTGGAGAAGGCAGGGGTACCCCAGCACCGCAAAGCTTATCTTCCGTCAGCGACAGCATGTACTTACGGAGTTGCTCCACTCCGGCTGTGTCATCCAGCGATTTCGAATCCCGGGGGTGAGTGTTGTATGCGTCAGGTGCGGCTCTGCGATGTACTTGACTCCTCCGTAAAAGGTTCTCTACCTTGTGAGCTACACAAGACGCAGGACTGGACGTAAAGTCTTCCAAAGTAGGATGGATATTGTCATAGGCAAGGAACTTGGACATGAAAGCTAAAAAAAAAAACTGCCGTATGAGAGGCTCTCAAATATGGTCAACTTGATAAATCAGCAGGGTCAATATTCAACCTAATGTGGCTATGTACAGCCCGTAGATATAGATTGGTAGGAAAGCCGATACCCACAATCTGGAGCGCTGAAAACAAGGCCTCACCAGTCTCAACCACCGCGAGTGGCTTCGAACGTGGTGACAAACCCCGGAGTCAGAATCCAGACAGTGCCTTTGCAATCTGGGCAGGTAATACGACCCCGCATCGCAGGACTCCCAGCACTGTGAAGAACCCATTCACCTGTATCCTGTAACACTTTTCGTTTGCGATGACTAGCAAGAGCGTCAGAACACGAGCATTGTGTCTGTTGAACGTGCTAGTTTTGTAGTGTCTCGGAAGGAAGAGGAATGTATTCGCTTAACAGAATTCGAATCTCAGGTGTTGTGTTGGCCACCAAAAACGGAAACGCTGTTGTCATCAGCAGGGGGCTTTCTGTTTACGTGAAGGTTGTTTTAGTCATTTGTAGCATTGCCTACTACGACTTCCAGTATATCACAAGCTCACTAAAAGCGGCATCGGGTTAGGCGGGCTATTGTGCAACTAGAGGCGGGAGAAGGCCACGGTTATAGAATGGATATGCATACAACTGTATAGATGAATCTTTCTGCCTGCAATTCAATGCTGGATATAGACCTTCTGCCACCGACACAAACTGTAAACTCTCTTGCTAGAGCCCCTGCACAAGCGCATGGTAGGATAGAATACAATTTGTGTTCACAAATTGTGCTTGAATGAAATATAAGACTTCCACACATATCAGATGCTAGCTCACGCTGGTCCCTCCTCTGCCTAGGATATTTAAACAACACGTATCCATTGGTGACCTGACTTTCCGACGCCATTCATCTTAACTTATCTCCAAAGAACTCATCTCCACTCATCGAAGCAAGACAAAACCGCAACGCATAACAGGATGTGTCAAACAGCGACAATGAGCATACTGCCCCTCCTAACGCCAATGCCCCCGGACGAGATCTTCAACCTGAATCGTGCCTACGCCAAGGACGATAGCCCACGCAAGGTGAATCTCAGTCTGGGAGCCTATCGCACGGATGACAGCGAGCCTTGGCCTCTGCCAGTTGTACAGGAAGCCGAGAAGCGTCACCTGGCAGAGGTCGACCGATCTCGGCATGAATACACGTCCATTCAAGGCGACGTAACCTTCCTTGAGCTGGCCAGGGACTTGCTATTTGGCTTCAGCAGCCACTCCTCATATAGCGAGAAGCAAAATGCAATCAAATCGCGCATCGCCTCCGTGCAGACCATCGCAGGCACTGGTGCGAATCACCTCGGGGCCCTATTCCTGGCATCACACCTGAAGCCCCGAGCCGTCTGGCTCTCGGATCCCTCGTGGGACAATCACCAGAGAATATGGGAGCTGGTCGGCGTCCCCTGCAAGAGCTATCCTTACTACTCGCCTTCCACTCGTTCCCTCGATTTCGCGGGGATGATGTCCACTCTCGAATCCGAGGCGCAAGAGCACGATGTTATCCTTCTCCAAGCCTGCGCCCACAACCCGACCGGGGTGGACCCCAGCAAAGAGCAATGGAAAGCCCTGGCAAACTTGGTCGAGTCCAAGCGTCTGTTCCCTTTCTTTGATTCTGCGTACCAGGGCCTGGTCTCTGGATCCGCGTACAAGGACAGCTGGCCGATTCGGCACTTCCTGGCCGAGAAGCCCAACATAGACTTCTGCGTTGCACAAAGTCTGTCCAAGAACTTTGGTCTGTACGGGCAGCGAGTCGGCGCGTTCCATTATGTTCTTGGGGAAGGGACACGGAATGCCCCTGATGTCATCGTCAACAACCTTTGCCATCTCATCCGCAGCGAGTATTCGGTCGCTCCCACAGCGGGCAGTAGACTTGTCAGGACGATATTGTCTAATTCTAGAATGAACGTGCAGTGGAAAAGCAATCTGAGGACCATGAGTCAGCGTCTGACAGCCATGCGACAAGCCCTGTACGATGAGCTGATCCGGCTCGAAGCACCAGGCTCGTGGCGGCATATCGTTGAACAGGTTTGAGTCCCGATCTTGATTTATCCCGACACACGAGCTCTGACTAACCTCCTGTACCTTGTAGAACGGCATGTTCTGCTACACGGACCTGACCCCGGCGCAGGTCGAAGTCCTGAAGATCAAATACCACATCTATTTGCTGAAATCTGGGAGGATATCGATCAGCGGCTGTAAGTTACACTGCGCCCGAGTCATCTCTCCTGTCCGATCACGAGCACGTCTTGCGACACTTGATTTCAACGAGTGTTCTAATTTTGTCGAGGACAGTGAGCACCAAGAACGTCGAATACGTCGCTAGAGCAATCTACCAAGTGGTGAGGACTGTTGAGAGGGTTTAAGCTTGCGGGTTATCGCAACATGGTTCGCAGGATAGATTCTCTTATTGTCATCGTCATCATGATCCACTCAGCTCACACGAGATCCCTTTCACAACTTACTAGAGTCGGATCAAGAACCGAGTGTGTGCAACGTCAACATGGGAATGCTCGAGTGAAAGGGATCAAGGGTCTGGAAAACGTTTTGGGAGGCGGAGGGGTACATGTATACGAGCGGTGCGACGTATGTTGACTGGATGCAAAAAGCAATATGAAAACGTGGCCCGATGCGAGATAGATGACCTGACACGATGGGCACGGTAGAATATTGTCCGGAAGAATCGTGTCATCTCAGCTCGGCCATTCCGATCGCTACTTGACACTCGTTGCTTCTGTTAGATTCGTATGCCATTGCCCTGCCATACCCTGACTTCTACCTACACGTGGGGTCCCTGAGACCCTGCATGCAATGTCATACCGCTCCTTTTTTCTTCGCAATTAATCGTTCTTCCTGCTATTAACCTTTTCTATCTTGCATATTCTGTCGTGGTTGCATGGAAACATTTATTCGGGGAGCCCTATCGTGGTAGATGCGCTTGGCAGGACGATAATATCCCCATAAATTCCAGGAAGCCGAGTGAATACTCCGAGAGCTGAGTCGACCCAGCCAGCCCAAGCTTTCAACTCGTTTATATGAAAGCACAATTGGCTGGCCCGTTCACGAGGATAACTACTACGCTTGGCAAGAGAGCAGGGTAAGCTCAGGCAGACCGGTGACACTTATGATATCGTGAGATGGAGCTGAATGCTTCAGACTGGAAGTATCTGGCTGTGCGTAGATGATATAAACTGCTTCATATCTGCCGCACAACATACAGGTCCGTGACCCGCATCGTCCGATCAGTCAACATATCTCGATTATATTCAACTCCGTAGCATACTTCCACAGCATGGCAACCATGGCGCAAGGCAATCTACCCACCGCGCCATCTCCATACATCTCTCTCAGTCAGTCCCTACTCTTCCATACCCAGGATGAACACGACTGGTGGCACCGCGCGGCGCCCGTTCTTGCCCGAATGCTGCACAACGCCGACTATGAGATCCACAAACAGTACCAGTACCTGGCCTTCTTTGCCCAGCACGTCGTCCCCGCGCTGGGTCCATCTCCAGCCAACCCGCGCCCCAACCTCTACCGGGGCGTCTTCAACCTTGAGTTTAGCCAGAACTTTCAGGAGTCAGGCTGCATTATCCGCCTGGCGTTCCTCCCCGTGAACTACCTCGCCGGGGTCCCCGGCAAAGACCCGTTCAACCGACTCTCTACCCCCGAGGTGCTCGCCCGATACGCTCAGGTCGACGGCATCCATCTCGACCTTCAACTCTACCAGCAACTGGTCAGCGACCTCACCCTGAACAAAAAGGAAGAGGACCACTTGCTGTCCACGGAAAGCCCCTTGCCGCCGGTCTTCAAAACCCAGAGTGGCATCGCCCTGGACCTACGCAAGGAGGGCAAGATGGTCGTCAAGCTGTACACCTTCGTCGTCGGCAAATCTATGGCGACGGCCACGCCCGCGTCGACGCTGGCCCTCGACGCCGTCCGCAAGGTGGACCAGGGCGCCGCCAGCCGTTTCCGCACAGGCATACGGCCCATCCAGGCCTTTCTAGACGAGAAGCAGGGCACCCCGGACGCGATGATACCCGCGTCCCCGACCTCCTTCCACCCGCGCGGTATGATCCAGTTCGGCTGCGACCTGGTGGATCTCGCGCGCACGCGCTTCAAGTTCTACATCCACGACTACATCGTGAATACGGACCGACTGGCGGAGCTGTGGACGTTGGGTGGGAGGCTGCGGGAGCGCGACTGTCCCGGCATCGAGAAGGGGCTGGGGATCCTGCACGAGCTGTGGTCGATCCTCCAGGTCCGCGAAGGGTATCATCTGCCGTTTGCCTGTGCGCCGAAGGCGGGTGAGCGCGGGTCGGTCGTGGCTCCCGATCCAGCCAAGATGATTGCTACTAGTAGTTCTACTACCTCCAAGCCACAATTCTACTACGACCAGCAGTTCCTGATCGTCAACTACGAGATCCACCCTGGCGACCCCTGGCCCGTGCCCAAGGTGTACTTCCCGCTGTTTGGCATGACGGAGGATGCGGTCATCGACGCGGTGGTCGCGTTCTTTGAGCGGCTGGGGTGGGCGCAGCAGGCGCGCGTGTATCGGGAGAATATGGTCGCTTGCTTGTGAGCTATCCTTTTCTTCTCTTTGGGTACCGTTTGTTGGCTATTTGTGGTAACCCGATACTGCTGGTAAGAGACATGAATGACGTACTGACATCGTCTTGCACGCAGCTCGACTCGCGACTTGGAGAAGACGACGGATATCCAGGTCTGGCTCTCGTTCTCCTATTCCCCTAAGAAGGGGCCGTATACTACTGTGTATTACCGAAGCCTGTGAGCGCCGAGGATGGTTGGAAGGGTGGATGGTTGAGCGTTTAATTGCAGTCTGGATTGTTACCTTTCAGCTGGCTATGTGTGTACTTTCGGTTTTATGATTTAATAATGAAGAATGTACTTCTATTCCGTAGTTCGTGGCCGCATCGGATTTACTAAATCTCGCTAGGAATCATGAACTTTTAGTGCTATGGTTTTGCAATCAGTAGTGGGCGGGGAATATTAGGATTTGTTCTCTCCTAGCTACAGCCTGCCTTTCATTAAATGGAAGGGCTTAACTCTAGGTCCCAATTCGTCCGAGGGTCTCTGAAAAAGTCCTTTGTTCATCATCAACTGATTGTATCACTTCGAGCAATGACTTCGGTTAATTTTTTTATGACAAGCTGTGGAACATCCTGCACGAGATAGACTACACTAAACCGTGACTCACAACAGAGAGACTTTATGAGTGGAGGCCTAAGTAATTCTAGCTACAAAAATACTCAGATCGTAGCAAGCTTAGTCAACCTAGGGTTTGAATGTCCGCATCTAGTCTACTGTCCTGCCTCGAACAATACGGAGGAGTGAGTCGGCAAGCGTCGCGTCACGCAACCTGCGTCATCGTCCATATCAGTTCAGAATATCTCGTAATCAAGCCCAACCATCACACAAAAGTCTACACCCGACAGATCCCCTCCTCATCCCAATCCTCACTCCCAACTCCCATCCGCACAATGAACAACCCATCGGGGTCCCACCTCTGCTTGATCGCATACAACCGTTCGTAGTTGTCTCCCCAAAATGCTCGCCGGGAGTCTGGCTGCTCGATATCGACAACATTGTAGTATACCCCTAGCGAGGGTACCTGCAGAGCCCTCACAAATGGCAATTGACTATTGACCATCGTCTTCGTCAAGGATGTTGGTGGCAGCGTCCGTCGAATCGTCAGCAACAGCTCAGCCTCGCGCCACCCAGGGAGCAAGGCGCTCTCGATGACGTCCTTGTTGGCTTTGACCTGCCCACCGACTGACATCAGGATCTCCACTGAGTCTCCCACTATATACTCCAGATTGGACAGCACGTTCATTATATGAGAGGTCCCATTGGGAGAGAAGAAGAGATCCTCAGAGATCAGCACCGATCCTTCGACGAGTCCGTAGCCGCCCCCGTTAAGCTGGCGCGGGATGTTGAGCCAGGCGGACATCTCCGGGTACACGGTCAATTCGGAAGTGTACGCCGAGGAGAGACCCTGAGCCTCGAGAGCATCATGCATCATGTCGAGGGGTTGTTCGATCGGCCCTGTATCGCTGGTGTTGACGAAGAGTACGTGGGCCTCCAGCACCGCGCGATCCTCCAGGAATCGCGGCACGATGATGGCGCTGGTCTTGTTGTCCAGGCGCTTTAGCGCGGGCAGCAGGTTGGTGAGCTCGGCGGTGATGGCCCAGATGGCTTGATCCCCACTGCCAGTGGTTCCATTCTGTTGCCGGGGAAGATTGGCCGTCAGGAGGAAATGCACGGCTGGGACGTCGGGGTACGTGCGGATCGTGGTACGGACTACCACTCCGAACGTGCCCCCGCCTCCTCCGCGCAGGGCCCAGAAAAGGTCTTCGTTCTGGTATTCATTCGCCACCACCAGATCGCCCTAGCATGTAAACAGTGGTTAGCAATCACGCACAGCAACAGCACCATGGACCTAGAACCAAGGGGTAGGGGGGAAGGCACCTCAGCAGTAACAACCTCAAACTCCAGCACATTATCCGACCCAATCCCATACGCAGGCCCCAGAAATCCCAGTCCGCCGCCCTGCACAAACCCGCCCGATGCCGCGACAGAACTACAAGTGCCGGTCACCATATTCACCCCTTCCTTCTTGCCGGCGGCTAGGGCTTCGAGCCCTAACACCCCGGCCCCGAGGGCGAGCGCCGACCCACGAGACGTCCCTCCACCCTGTGGAATGAAGTCTGACGCGAAGTTCATCTTCTTCAGAAAACTCACGTTGATCTGGAAGGAGCCCAGCCCACTCGATCGGCCGATCCCGTCGTGGCCCATGTTGCGGATGGCGACGTGCAGGTTGTGTTGGCGTGCGAACCGCACCGCTTTCTGGATGTCCTGGGCGGAGTGCGCCAGTACCGCGTACAGAGGGATTCGGCCCTGACTGCAGGGAATGGGGCGGGGGGTGTCGACGAAGCAGCTTCCGTTGTCGTATCGCTGGGTTTCCCAGGAGACTGCTTGGAGGGCGCCTGCTGAGGATTGTTGTGTTAGTGGATACGCCTCTTAAGCAATGTGAAATCGCTGTGCAGTAGTAGAAGCTATGGAAGGATGTGCTCACCTGCTTCGGCGATGCGCCAAAGCGAGTCATGCGTGGAGTTTCTGGCGAAAGCGCATCCCGCTGGGTCGTAGTCTCTACCATGGCAGACCGAACCAACCGGTCGGATCCGGACCAGATGCCCGTTTACGGTGCGGTTGAACGCATTCCATTCTCGGGATGAAGGCCAGCAGGGGTCATTTGGCATACAGCGGCAGTCCTGCGAACCACGACCGGTTGGAGTGGAAATCGTCTCTCTGGCTGCTATCAATAGCAGTAGCCAGACAACGACAATAGCAGAAGACGAGATAAACATCGTAGCTCTATGAAAGTCCTATGCTCGCTCATAGATCCCCCGTCGCCGAACTGCGGTATGAGACGCTCATAAGTAAAGTATTCCCCTGATCAGGCTGCCAATCCATCCATGCGATTTTACATCGGTGAAGTGAAGCCCTTCACATAATTCTCCCACTGGACGGCAGTCACTATCTCGCGCAGGGAAACCCATACTTTCCTCGAGCTTATCTCATCGTCTGATGGTCGTGACTTGTGGCTCCCAGGGCTATGCTGGTTGAAATGTGGAAGACGGAATACGAACGAGTCAGTCATCACCGGGTCAATCACGAGATTCCAGCATTCTGCTGACTATATTTGCAACCTGGCACCCAGAGGCAGAATACAAATTCTCGCCGAACACTCGACCAGCGTACACCCCTTTCACGAATTATACGATGTATTGCTATTCTGGATGGTTCCATCCGTGCGAGGCCGCCGTGCAAGCCCAGATCTCTGTACGACGGTAACGCGCATGCATCTCGTGCTCCAGAACAAGTGTTGGCTCTTCCTCCCGGAATTATCCTTTCTTGGCGGAAAGTCAGATTATGAGAGTTGGCAATACAGGGAGGCTTAGCCACAATGTCAAAATGGGTTGCAACTGTCCTAGGTTTTGGGTGGCAGTCGCATCACCGCGACGGAGTGTTGAAGATGTTATCTCTGGTTAGCAATTACTGTAGAGTGCCCAATCAATTATCATTCCTCATAAGTGGTTAGTTCTAAACTACCAAGTCGGTTGACGTAGTAACCGTCTTTTCTAGTGATACAAATTCTTTCCCATCCTTAGTTGGCCCTCGTCATCGTTGACTCTAGACGGGATGGACGATGTGACCTCTTTTAAGTGCTAGGATCCGGTCTCGGAGCATCTGGTTACTTCTTGGCTCGTGGTACGCGTGCAGATAAGTCCATGCGGTTTGTCAACCCCGCCTCGACATATTTATCTCCCGGGCCCACCCCTAAAACCTATCACTGCCTGCTATCAATCATACGGGATAGTCGTCTTTGAAGCGATAGAACTTCATTGTTCGAATATTAGGAGGGAAACGAGACATGGGAAAAGAAATTCGACAAAAGTCTCTGTCTTAGATCAGACTTCAGCAACCCAAGTACTGCTCACGTCTGGAGTGTTGAAAGAGCGATTGATAGCAAAGAATCCCAACCAAAAGTCAGAACAGCATAGACCCCCAACAAACTACCCAACTTGAGTGTCTCCTCCCCTGGACCCGGGGGTACCAACCGACAAACATGCATGCCCACCTGGAAGAAGCTCCATTGCAAGGCCCCTCTCCTGAGACAATCATATACCCCTAATAGACTCGGGTAGCCACATGCCAGGCCCTCCGCCCTTGCCCGCCACAGCGCGCCTCCGTACACCAGCTGCGAACGCAAAGGCAGCCGCGCACACACGAAGCGATCCATGAACGATCGCTCAGACCATCCGCGCCACAAAGTGGTGGCGGCAGCGATACCCTTTTTGTGATCGCAGGAGTGGAATGTAATCAACGTGCCGAGCAGATCAGTATCAGGGACATAGAGGGGCGCGGAGTGTGCATCTGCATCGAAGCCCTTGGGGGTCATCAGACAATTCTGGATGGCTTTTTGTGGCGGATCGGCACTCTAATGACGCTAGGAAAACTTCTGGGTTTCCCTGCGCCTCTTTTAGCTTCAATAAATTCATCATTGACTTCGACTTTGGTGATCGGGAGATGGGCACCCTGTGGATGGATGTGAGAAAGATAAAACTGGGCCGGAAGCAATTCGGGGTTGGGATCTGAAATGATCAAGCAAGCTTCATTCACGCTGAGGCTACTAGATTCACCATGGCTCTCCCGTCCAAACCGGCCACAACGGTCATCATCATCGGCGCCGGGTTTTCCGGAGTGGCTATGGGATGTCAACTGAAACGCAACTATGATCTGGAAGACTATTGTATCTACGACCGCTGCTCTGGGATCGGAGGTACCTGGTAACAACAGATGTTTGTTCACCACCAAACCCTGCTGCTTTGATACATTTGTTAGCATTTCACCGGTCAACAAGGCACGGTACTAATCTTTACGGCTAGACCCAGGCTGCGGTGTAGATATCCCGGAATAAGCTACAGCCTCTCCTTTGCGAAGAATTTTTCGTTCACAAAATTGTTCCCTCAACAGTCCGAGGTTTTGGACTACATTTCTGACGTGGCCCGGACTTATGGTGTGAACACTTCGTTGGGAACGTGGAGTGGAAAGGTGCCACTTGGAAGGAGGATACCCAGACCTGGCTCCTGCAATTCGAGGACCTGCACACTGGCCGGCATTTCACGCAAGCCTGCCGTATTTTGATCTCCGCCGTTGGCGGGGTGGTCAATCCTCATCCTTTCACGGTGCCAGGCGTCGAAAGATTCAAAGGTCCGATTGTACACACTGCTGAGTGGAGGTCGGACTTCGACCTCCGATATAAGCACGTCGCCGTCATTGGCAATGCGAGTGAGTCTCTTCTCATTTTGTGCTGTTGTCTTTCCCTTTCTCGTTGCACGAGACGATATTGACGCCTCAAGGCTCGTCCGTACAGTTGGTACCAGCAATCATTTATGAAGTTAAGACCATTACACATTTCATGAGGGTATGAACGTTCCCATTCTGCCTGTCATGCGAGGATGCACCCAGATCATGAAGCACATGCTAACATTGTAGAATCCTAGACACCCCATTACCTGGTCTCCACCGAAAACAAATGACATCCCTCCATTATGGCGCAGGATTCTTTGCTATGTCCCAGGACTGCTGTGGCTCCTCCGCGCACTCATGTTCTTATACATGGAGACAGCATGGCCCCAGTTTAACAAGACCCGTTGGGGAAGCAGGACCCGCCAGAAATCCGTACAATGCAGTTTGAACTATGTCCAAACGACCGCACCTCGTATGACAATCCCTGCGGGCATCTAGCCGCGTAGCGCACAAATACTCACAATGGGGCTAGGTCGATACTGGGATATGTTAAACCCCTCATACGAATTTGGGTGCAAGGTGAGCGACCACGGCAGCAGACGCCACGGATTGAGAAGAATCAAACGAAAGAGAAACCAAAATAAATGATCACTGCTAAGCTGAAAACTTTCCAACCATAGAGGCGCGTCTTCGACCAAGGGTATTTGCCCTGCCTACATCGAGATAACATCCGCCTTACCGACGACCCAATTGTCGAGATCCTACCAACCGCGATCAGAATCCAGTCCGGTGATCAGATATCTACTGATGTCATAATATATTACACCATTGGTGTTACACCTGGCCGTCCTGATCCCCGGCCCAACCATTATAAAAAGAAGCCCTGAAAAAGCAGCATCTAACATCAGTCCACTCAGATCCTCGCCACCGGCTTCAGCTCGACACAGTATGACACCCCGCTCTATAGCCGCGAAGGTATATCCCGCCAGCAGCATTGGCAGGAACTTGGTTCCAATATGGCGTTTGAGTCTGTCGCGATGCACAGCTTTCCGAATTTCTTCTACATCCTGAGCCCTCGTTCGGGACGCGGGCACACGTCGACTTTATTCTCTATCGAAAAGCAAGTTCTCCCTTCTTATCGACTTTTCCACATGGTCCCTTACCGCCTGCCCCCCGCCTATAATTTCGAGGCCGTCTTGAACATATTGATTGAGTCATGCCCTACCAGCCATATGGACCTGGTCATCTCGGTAATCGCGCCCTGCTTATATAGACCCACGAAGGCTGCTTATTGTGCTACGGCGTGAGCCAGGGCTGGACGACTGTGATGTCAATTGGAATGTTGACAGGTTACGTTTGGTCCAGGATCTGCGGCTGCCGCCCCCTTGCATAAGGCCTTGACTTCGGAGCCGCGAGTTAGCCCAGACGTAATTATTCAAGGTTCCTCAGAGGATCTTATAGATGTCAAAAGAGGTGGGGTCTTGAAATCTTGCTGCCCATGCGGTACGACGTTGCTCGATGCCTCTTACTGATCTGCCTGAATCGGGAATACAATGCGTTGAACTATGCACAGTGGTCGAACCTTGATTACACTCCCACTTATTCCAGCGGTAAGGTGCTCTTCAAGACCAGAAATCAGTCTGCGGCCGCTCGCAGTGGGTCCTCTGATCTGATCGTGGTCGCATAACGGTGACGAAGTTCGGCATGTCCACGATGCGACCCAAGGGAGTGGAGCATGACGTGTCCGCAGAAGCCTTCTCGCTTGTCTGCATGGATGTCTGTCGCATGGTTGGCGCTGAGTGGACTGTTTATCGGGAGAGTACCCCGACGTCCTCAATTGGTTGTGGCATGATTGAAGAAGCACACTTGACCCGGAGTATGATGTCAATAGTTCTACTGCCATAAACAGGTCCCTATTCCCGCCAAAGGCCGATAGAGCATGCCTGGAAAATCTGAAGCAAGTACAGGACGCTATCCAGTCGTATGGTAATGATCGATAGTGCAGCTAGAGAGAGCCCATTCTTTGACCTCGTAGTTCACTATCCCCTCGACAATGAGACCCGGCGGACATTGTCAAGAGATGATATAAGGCATCATTCTGCATCAGCATGTGAACAGTCTACGTTTGTATCGTGGCCATGACTCCCTTGTAGATGAATGTATATTTGTCTCTAGACATTGGTAAATTGTTCTGCATGAAACAAGTTTGGGAGCCCTGCGCGTACGTTCCTCTTGGCCTCCACGTCTACGCGGACGGTCGACAGTACGTTTCATTCCCATCATCTAGGCATTTCATCCGTGCTAATATCTCATTGGGTGTGGTTGAGTTGAATGGCAGTCATTCACGCGCGATATATCTGTTCTACCCGGAGGATTTGTCTCTTGCCCACCCCTTGACTTCTGATCCTTAAATTTGTTGCCTGCATTGTCCAGTAAAACGTGCGACACCTAGAATTGGAGAAGGAACGAGTACGATATCCCACCTACCAACCTGGCAATTATACTACTATTCCTCTTGATCTGTAAAACTGGCTTCCACCTGGCAAAAACGCATATCACAGTAGCCGGTGTAAAAACCCAACGAGCGTCAACTAAGGCACCCCTTGCCGTAGTCTGGATTGGAATGAGAAGGAATGAAAAGCTATACCAGCACACTTCAACGATGCAAAACAGCCCTGTACCGTATTTTCCCACTCTTGAGCATCTGCATCGCTTCTTCTATCCCCGCTTGTGTCAGCGGAAACTCCATGATGGTGGGGTAGATCTTCTTCCGAGCGGCAAACCCCAGCAGATCCAGCACGATCTGGCGGGAGGCAATAAAGGACGACTGAATGCATATTCCATGCTGGATCAGGGGCGCGAAAGAGACCTCGATCGGTTCAAAGGACGCCGTGATAAAGAACATGGTGCTGTTGTTGGCCATCAACGGGACCGATCTGGTTGGATGGGATACGGATAGCCGGTCAGCGGAAAGGCCTTCTGCGTGTCGGTATGTGTCAGCAAAGCAAGGGAAGTACTCACGTATCAAGACTCTTCCCCGGTTGCCCGCAGACCAGAAGATGCTGTACCGGCTCAAACATCTCATCAAGTACGTGGTCACCTCCAAAGAGGTGGAATTCCGCGGCCCCAAAATCCAGGGCTTCCTGTCGTTTGCCCTCGGTGCGCGAGAACACCACCACGTGGCATCCGATCGCGTTCGCCAGCTTGATGGCCATGTGGCCGACGCCGCCGATGCCGAGGACGCCCACGCGCTGGCCGGGTCGGATGTTGTACTGCGTCAGACAGGTCCAGACGGTGGCGCCGGCGCAGAGCAGTGGCGCGGCGTAGGCGGAATCGTACCCGTCCGGGATAGGGAAGGCCCAGTCGGCGTCCCAGACTGTGCCATGGCTGAGGGACCCGAGGTCGTGGTCGTGCGTCAGGTACATGCGTCCGTCGGGGCAGTACTGGGACCAGCCTGTATCGGGTCGTGACGTTAGCCGTGCTGCCCAGGGAGGAAGGGTGTGGTAACGAGCAAACCGCGATATCAACCAGGGGTGGGAGCAGACGTTCATACCCGTAAGACACTGGTTACATGCACGGCACGTCTTTCGCACGTATCCAAATCCGACTCGGTCTCCAACGCGAACGGAGGTGACCTCCGGGCCGACGTGCTTCACGATCCCGATTCCTTCGTGTCCAAGCACCAGACCATTGTGCATGAAGTGCTCGTCCGTACCGCAGAGCCCTGAATGGGTGGTTTCGATGTACACCTCGTTGGCTCCGAGTTTTCGAGTAGTCGTGTCTGGGATGATCCTCTGGTCGGCGGACCCCCGGAAGACGGGAAATGTGAGCTCCATGTTATTGGTATTCGCCAATTTAGATCGAAATAAGTAGAAGAAAGCACGAGAATTGTCTCGGAAGTGTTGGTATATATGTATGAGTTTCTTGTCAGTGAGAAGAAGTATGCTGTGTAGATACTTGCAAGAAAGTCGGATAGTAAGCCCGATAGAAGATCGTAAATATTTATCAGTTTCTTCATGGTGAAGGATCGATCGGGGTGCAGTGTTAGGGCGATCTATATGATGTCAATGAATGCAGGGTGCTGGGTCTAACTGTTTGCAGGGAACTAATTATCCCTGGGCCGATGATTGTGGTACACAAATGACGATTGCTCTGTTCATCCTTGCTTCTGGGGTCGATGGTGTAGCAGAGGCCGCGCCCACAGATAGACTGCATGCAGCTTGTGTAGTACCACCCTGAACAAAAGTAGTCCACTCATCCACACAAGAGGAGATCAAGCTAGGATACTACGTAAACTTGATCCGTCAATCTGAGATACGACCATGCCACATCCATAAGCGTATGAAAGTTCTAAACCTCAACTTTGTGGTAGAGCACTCATGTGCATCGCATGATTGTCAATAGCCGGACGGCGGAGCGGTGACGAAGTTGCCCTTACACACGTAATATATGGTTTACTCAGTGGCAAGGACTATCACATACGACCACAGGGTGTGGAAAACAGGGCTTCCCGTCCGCTCAGCCGTACTTAAGCCACACGCCGGGAGGTTAGTAGTTGGGTGGGTGACCACCAGCGAATCCCTTCTGTTGTATGTTTTTGGTTGTTGGGTCTATTTGCTCAATTTGTCCTTGCCATGAATATGTAATCCGTAGACGCAATCGGTTATCCGTTGGGCGAATGAAGCGGATATTGGAGACGATCTGAACGCCACAACAAAAGCGACAGATAGAGAGGTAGGAGTGCTAAGAACATTGAGGCTTTTTGTTTTCCTTCCAAATCACCCCAACTCACTTCACGCATGAGCCTCCTTGTTCTTCTCGCTCATAGCAGCGCTGATTGAGGAACCGTAGTACCCGACGTCTTCTAAGTCTTGGTCTGTGTCATCGACTCTGATCAGCTTTTCGGTCTGTTCTGTTTGAAAGGCGGAGGGAGTGGTGGTGGTGGTAAAAGCGCAAGGGCCGAGAACGACGCCAACCTACAAATTTCGAAGCCGTATTCAATAACAACCTCTACGTATTCCAACTGTACGCCCTTAGTTCTCTATACTGCAGAGCTCCAAATAGATAGTTTCAATATACATTTTGTTGAGTCTCGACTTCTAAATAATTATATGGACAATGATTCTCCAATTGGCAGAATGTTATAAAACAAAAAATATAACCTTTATTGCGCCAGTAGCCGTGTTCATTAATTCAAATCGAAATAATACAGTGACTATAACAGACAAAAAAAGATAACAGTTGACCCAGAGAACTAATATACATATGTAAAATCTTTCTTCATTCAAAACAGTGTGTTGAGAAAATAATAATAGACAAGTTGAATAACCAATTTAATAAAACTAGAATATACCTGTATATTTTCTTCAAATGAACTATCAAACAACAAGTAGTCTTAAATTGAGGTGTATGATATCAATCCATGCAGAGAGCCAGATCTGGCATTATAGAACCATACAATCATCCCTGGACCATCAGTTATAGTACAATTATGACGAGTGGTCTCTTCAGTCTTGCTTGTGGGGTTGCTCATGTCTTAGTATGAGCCGCGCCTGCACATGGACTGCATGCAGCTTGTATAACGTACATCCGATCGGCTCTTCAATACTGTTTTCCGATATTGCAACTCCGCCTTACTTGAACTTCAAGCCCTGACCCCCTGACAGAGCATTCGTATGAATTGAACGATTGTTGATCGATGGAGAGTAGGGCGCTGACAAAGGTGCCCTAATCAGTTGGGCAACAGCGAATTCCTAAGACTGTGTTAAGCATCGATAGCTCCTACCTATTAGATGTTAGCCCTGCCCTCTACCCAATCTTCCACAGATTCCTTTCAGGTATTCAAAGCATGCCTGCATCCTTGGATGTAGATCCAGCACGGCCATGCGGGTCCACCCATGATGCCACCTCTCAAAACCTACACCGCATGGACGAACTGCAAGTTGCCGCAGCTGATCGAGGGCATAACTAAGCTACAACCATAAGGGAAGAGGGCAAAGACAAAGTAAAAGCCAGAAGGTCATGGGAGAGATAACGAAAACGTTGTCGAACTCACGAGTCGCATAAAGTCACATCTAGATCCCATTCGACTAGCTTCCAAGCTTCTCACTCAGCCTTTGCACCGTAGCTGACAAGCAACCGACAGGCAGCATCATGCCCTTCCGCCAGGGATAGCAAGCTTCTACCCAGCAAATCTCGAGTATTGACGTCAGCTCCATGCTTGAGCAAAAGGTCTAGAATTTCTGTCTTTCCTTCGAATGCCGCGTAGCAGATTGATGTGTCGCTTAATCCATCTCTGAGAGTGAGATCCACCCCGCTCTCCAGGAAAGCCTTTACTACTTCCACATGCCCATTTATGACAGCTAGTCGCAGTGGAATGGCCCAAGATTCACTGCTGGAAGTGACATCAACGGCATGCTCTAGAATCATTTGAACCAGATTTACGTCTCCTTCCTCGGCGCGGCTCGCCAGGAATGTGCGGCCCGTGAGGCTTGGAGGCCCAACACCGGCCTTTTCGACCTTGATCAGATATTCAACCACAGAATGGAGGTCAGACTGAAAAGCGAAGTCGAGAGCCGCATGGCTGTCGGAAGAACAGAGCTGCCGCGCTAAGGGTGTAACGGGGTCCTCGTAGGTGATCGTACATGAACTGAAATGCCTCGCCCAGTTCTGTGTGGCATATTCCTCGAGTAAGTCGAATTCCTTGTGTTTCTCGGATGCAAGATACCGTACGCTGACCTCAGCTAATAGTCGGTTCGCGTCCTGGATGTTGACGGAGCCTTTCCAAGCGGTCGTCGTATCAGTGGCCTCCAACCGAGGCGCAGGTTCCGCTCGCACCAAGAACTCCCTGGCTGTTTGATGGAGCAAGTACACTTGGGAGTGAATCACAACCACAAACAGACCACATATTTGTCGGAGTGTCTTTTTGAACTCATCCGGCAACTCTAGATAGTCTTCAATATCCACAGATTCTTTGAAGGCCTGGTCGCAGGCGACCACCAGGCTCATTTCGCTCACGGATAGCGGTCGCTCTGCGGCAAGAATAGTATGCAAGACTGTTTTCGCTCGCTCAGGCGCCGGGCTTCGACGTAGGATTTTCTCGTAGGCGTCGTCAACCGTGGAAGGAAGTTGACTGATTGCTGCCCGGATATTCCCCTTGGTAAAGCCGGGAGTAGTTCGGATGACATCCATGGTCAGGGTGACCCAGAGATAAGTACGGTCGACCACTGGCATGAGCTCGTCGAGTAACATCTGGCATTGCTCGGAGGTGAGACCACGTTCGCGAGCAATGTCCTCGACCCGTTTCTGAGTGACAAGATTGATCTCCTTCGATATTTGATCTATCTCCTCCTCGCCGTCACCGCTGAGATGAATCATTGACAGGTCCCCTTGAGCACCTTGAAACTCTCGGTAGATATCGAGATATGGCCTGCTGGTGACGAGGAACTTCACATTGCCAGTTCCCAAGCCTCCCCGGGAAGAACGGACAACGCCTTCTATCAAACGGCCGCGGCTCACCTTCTCGCATTCATCGAGGGCGTCCAAGATGCAAATCATCCCACCGAAACTCGGGTCCGCCACCACACTGGTAAATATAGACCAGAGATCATTGAGGGACTTGGTCAACCTATCGCCGTCCGTGCCGAACTTGGCCAGTATGGGTTCCCGCAGCAGCTGTGGGTTGGACAAGAAGATCTGACGCAAAATTGCACTGACCGCACTGACCGCAGTGTTCTGATCCGAGAAATCATCCTTGAAGAAGAAGTAGCAAATTGTGGCTTCCTTCCTGGCGGGGAGAAAGTCATCCACGAGGTACCTGGCCAACACAGATTTGCCGCAGCCTGGATCGGCCGACACCCAGAGCAGACTAGAACCCTCGGCCTGATGCCACTGCTTGAACAGGGAATGCTGTGTGAACCATTCGCATGTGCCGGGCACTCGGTCATCGTTTCGGTCTTTTCGGTCTTTGTATGGACAGGTATACAGAGCACGCAGGAGTTTCATGGCCTTTTTGTCACGATCAATTAAGATCTGACGCGTGGCTTCGTGCTGTTGCGTGCTTTGGATTGCCCTGAGTCGCTGTTCCACATCGGCAGCCCCGATTATCTGAGCGTCCTTCTCCGCATTGACTTCGAGAGACTTGATGTTTTGCAACACATCATCCCATCCTTCGTGTTCGAAAGCGTCGCCGAGCAGCCGTACTATACTGCGTTTTCCCAGGTAATGCATTGCACGGGCTTGGAACTCGAGGATAGCAGCGTATAGGTCGGTCAAATGGTCTTCAAACTTCTTCAGCAGATCGGCTTCGTGCCCTCGTGGAGAATCCGAGGCATTCTTGCCGGAGCGGTAAACATCTTCCATCACCTGGAAGCGACACATCAAACTCGAGGTATAGTCTAATGTTTGAAGAAGAACTGCCTGTTGACTGGTTGCTTGCAAAGCGAACATGAATACGACCGACAGCCCAGCACATGCCAGTGCTGCTGGGGGGCTTGCGCTGGCAGCCGTATCAACAAGTCCCTTTACCACCAACACCTTTTCGAAGAGACCATTCACCAAGTCCTGGACCACCACCGATTGATCACCGAATTGTATCTTCCATTTCTGCTTCTCCAACGCGTTCACTCGTTTCTGAAACAGCCTGTCTAACTGGACCTGACGGCCGGCAGTGCCAATCGGTTGCAGCTCCTCACCTAACTCCTCAGCCAGCGTCTCATATACTGCTTGAAGGAGTCGCTGCTTATCCCGGTCGCTATTCAAGTTATCCTCTGCTCTCTGCCAGAGATTCGGGTTTGGGCTTCGGACGTTGGCCGCCGTCTGATATTGTAGTAACGGGGTCTTCTGGGTGGACTTCTCTGCGCCTCGTGCGGGTGCATTTTTAGGGGGATGTGCTTCTGCGAGGGTATTTTTTGACTGACGAAAGAACAATCTCCGCAGCTTAGCTCTAAGCATTCGAAAGTGCATCTTCCTTGCCATCGTCTACGGGCGCGAAGAGAGGCGATATGGGCGTATCAGTCGGCGCCTGTGTGCAAAGGCTGTCCACACCGTGATTTTTGAAAACTTCCTGGATGTAGGCGAACGAACCTCTGGCAACGATGCAGCGTTATGTAGATCCTGATTTTCGGAAACTTTTCAAGGTGGGACTTGTCAAGATGGCTTGCGTGGAATTCATAATTGCTTTTTTTCAGTCCCTCATTCGTTGCTGGTGTCCGGGCTCCTTTGGCTTCAGCTTTCCCAACTTGGTCAACCTATTGTGCAAAGTGCGCCTGCAAAGCCTTTGATTCTTATTTCCGATGGATCTGCTCAGTAGAGAATGAGAAAGAATATTTGGAAAAGACCATGGGCCTGGTTTCGACTCGGTTTTTGAGGATTATCATTCTGATCCCGATTGTCTCCACCCACATCAGCGCTAAAGCCACCGGACTCGCATTGGTGCAGGCAGGGCTACGACCGTCGGCCCAATCACCGATTCAGCTCGGGCTGTGACACGAGAATGAATGCGCCAGCGCATAGAACTGTTTCTCCATCTTCCTACAGTCCCCCACGTCAACCTGCCGTTCGCTTAACACAACAATGAGGGGGGTGTGGGGAGCTGAGAAATTAGCTGTGGCGGATCCAACCGCACCCGGAGCATCAACCATGCGCTGCCACCTGGAATCCAGCCATCCTTTTCAGGCTTGAGGACCCCGTCTTTTCAAAATCACAAGACAGAGTTCCCAATCCCTGGACACGACACCTAGTATGTCCGTCATGCCTGTCTCCATAGCAGAATCAACATTTGTGCCTGTCACCTCGCGACAAGCTCAGATCCGGAACGGCGCCAACCCTACAACGATCTCCAAATTCATCATCCCCCTGCTACAATGGAGTCGCGATCAATTACCCCTTTCTGCCTCGGCACTTCTCCTGGAGACCTCGAGTTCCTCAGTGATCCAATGGATCCGTGAAGAACGCTTGCGCCTCCTCCCTGCTGAAACGACTTCTTATGACAAGGTGCTAGAATGGGCCCAGGTCCTCGTTCAGAGGCTAGACGCAGTAGAGAAAGTCGTCGGCTCATTTGTGGCCGATATCTACCTTGCCACTAGACTTGCTTATGGCTACTTTGCCGTCGTACTCGAGGTTTGATTTCCTGCAACCCAGCTCGCGTCATTAGTCTGTCGTGTCCACGTCAATCTCTTTGAGGATGATAGATAACCGCTTTCAGCTCGCAGCAGAGAACGCCACACCTCTCAAACATATCTTTGTCGTTGTTCTTGACATCTCAACCCCGTTCCAAAGTATACTGCGCGCAACAGACCTTGGCGTTAGCGAAGAGATCGTGGAACAACTCGCTTTGGCTCTAGTCGACTTGGTGGCTCTCATCTCTTCCTTGTTCGCCCAGCTTTACAAAGCTATTCTGGGACTAGGTGATGGGTCCTTCGTTCTCAACGACATCCACAATCAATATGCTAGCCAGATCGACACATTTCAGAATCGCTGCGAGAGGGTCAGAGTGGCCATCTCAAGGCATCGGTTGCAGGGAGCAGCTCAGGGCCTTGTGAAAGGTACAGACTTCTATGGCTGGTTTGAATCTTTTGAATCGCTCCGAGAATTGACAGAGTAATCAAATTCACATTTCCAACAGGTGATGACTTCGACGCAATCCGTTTCTGGCTAGCACCTGGTGATCCTGTATTGGCGCGTCTCGACGAAAATGTAACAAGTCGCTCCTTGAATCGAGTAGAGATGACTTTTCTGTGGATGTCCCGTCATGTTTGGCGATGGCGAATGGATCAGAGCACTCATATTCACCTGATCGGCCGTTCGGGCTCGGGGAAGACTGTTCTAACCCACGTGATTCGGGAGTATTTACAGGGTAAATCCGCTGCCGCCTCTCCCCTGACTCTGTCTCTGTCCATCAGTAAGTATATGACGCCGCGCAGTAGCTGCCCAATATGCCGTTGTCTAACCGACTCTCGACAGGTACCAGAATCCCAGCAGAGGGCACCATGCGTTCCATTGCCCGGAGCCTCTTGCATCAATTGTTCACTCAATCCATCGGTCACACTCCACTGCTGGTAGTGCTGAGTGAGTCATTCGAGCATAGTCAGCGAACTGCAGACAGCAATGCTTATGACAATCTGTTGTGGGATACCCTGAAGCGCGCACTGACATGTCTCGACCTCGACAACCAGGTATTCCTGGTCGTAGATGGTGTCGACGAGGCCCTGTGCGAGGAAATGACCTTGCTGCGCAAACTGATCTCGATTATCCCAGAGACGGCGAATGTGAAACTAATCACACTCGGAACCCAAAATCGTCCGACAGCCAGTGGTCAGACCCTCTCAGGTCAGGTCCTCTTAGAAGTGACGGAACATCTGGTTTCCGCCGATATCTCCACCGTGGTTGAAACCTCTTTGGTGGGTGGTGCTATTTTCCCCAAGCTCCCTAGCAACGATAAAGAGACTATTATCACCGATCTCACTGCGATCAGCGAGGGCTCTTTCCTGTGGGCAAAGCTTGCCTGCCGGCACATTCGTGACCAGGAAAGCCCCGATCAACTTTGCGAGGCCATGGATCTTCTACGCACCACCAAGCCCAGTGTTTCCGACTTCATTCATCTTTGTTTGAACAGACAGGATGTGAGCATGGAAACGAGAAGAATGCTGGTCATGCTTGCCGTCGCCCAGCGTCCTTTGCGCGTAGCAGAGCTCCAGACCCTGGCCTCAATCCTCGTTGAGCAGCAAAAGGTTCCTGCTAGTGAAACCAAAGAAGAAAGTTCTGTTCTGTACAGACTACACGGCCTCAACCACTTGATTTCATTGTCGAGCAATACGCTTTCCCTGCAACATTCCCTGATCAAAGACGCAGTATTGAAGCTCGTGTCCCCCGGTAGCCCGGTCCACCCCAACGTGGATCCCGCCATCGACTTTCTGACACGGCTTTTCATCTGCCTCAAATGCTCGATCGGAGAGTCGAGCGAGCCAGTCCTCACGCCCCTTGATCAAGACACGGCCACAAGCTTGCAACACAGCCAGGACCTCCTTCCATACGCTTGGCGGTACTGGCCGGTCCATTACCAAAACCTGTCCGCCATACCCCACGACCATACCTCCCGGCTTGCACAGCGGCTCACCCCTTACTTGCCAGTGTCGACAGCCTGCATTCGACTCCAGAGTACGCTCTGGGCCGGGCTCCCGCTGCCGGATTGCCTCCGCTATCACGAGCTCACAACCGATCTCTACCGCACGGCCATGGGACCCAACCACGTGGCCACCCTGCAATGCACGATCCTCCTGGCCGGGCTGTACGATCGACTTCAGTATGTCGACCAAGCCAGCCGGATGTTTTATGATGCAGCGATGAGCAGCCGGGCGTCATTGACGGCGCGGCATCC
This sequence comes from Aspergillus fijiensis CBS 313.89, assembly GCF_003184825.1. Taxonomy (NCBI): domain Eukaryota; kingdom Fungi; phylum Ascomycota; class Eurotiomycetes; order Eurotiales; family Aspergillaceae; genus Aspergillus; species Aspergillus fijiensis. Next base: position 750,552 of record NW_024468982.1, read on the forward strand.
GTTAACGCTGCAGTTGGCCGGCAAACTCCTGGAGCTGACCGCAGGCCCAGAGGTCACCGATTGCCAGTCCGAAACCATGCATTGGAGAGGAGAATGCTTGGCCCTCTCCGTCGAATGCCTCGAGCTTCAGCATGGAGAGACGTCGGACGAGGCGGGTGCGGCGAGGAGACTTCTGGCTGAGCATCAACATCAAACGCTGGGTGAATAGCCTCTTACAAAATAAGGTCTGACCTTCTCACACACATGATCTGGGACAATGCATTGAGAGCCCTGTGGAGGGGGCACTACGCGAGATGACTACACCATTTTATCCAGTACATTTTACACGATATAATTCGGGGGCCTGTTTCCAGGCTTGCCCCAGTATCTGAAAGCGAAGGGGGACGGGAAGGGTGGCTTTTAATACCTTCCTAGAATATCCAACAGCTTTCCAAAGAAAAAACATAGAACAGTATACGTGAGATCGTAAAGACCGGGATTTCACCCTATCTTCCCTTTAATAACATACGGATAAGTAGCCACCACTCCGACCCGTGGGTGAAATAATGTAAAGCGAAGGGACATGGATCTTCGGCCGGCTCATGGCTCAGAAATAGACAGCCGCAATTTCACACGGCTGAAGTTCCCCGAGGGAATGCCAGAGAACGAGGTATAATTTACCATACATCTTCATTAGTTTGTCTTGTGTGTTATAAACTGTCCAACTTCCACTGATCTACGTATAGTTCAGCCTGGTGTGCCTAGGTAACAACCATTTCCGGAGGCGGCTTTTCACCGTCACGGGTCACTCTGACTCCTCGCAGATGACTAATCATCTTGGCCTTAGAAGATATGGTGTTGCCTTACCAGGAGGCATCAGGATTGACTTCCTTTTGGGTTGAATGGAGGAAGCCTAAATCATGTCTTTCCGAAGAAGTCATCATATATACACACACAAAGATATATACGATCTCCAACCATCCTAGTCCGCCGGTAGCAGTTTCGTTCCTCCGTCTCACTCGAGCTCCTCACATCTCGGAAAGGTCATATCAGCTTTGCCCTAACTTCCAAATAGCCATCGAAAGTCACACCTCGCATTCAACACGAAAGATTTCACACACAATGTGCGTCACTGAAATCGGTGTCATGGGCGTCAAGCCTTGCCTCGACGTCATGAACGACGACACACCAGAGGGCCGGATCTTGAGCAAGCTATATAACTATGTTGTTGCCGCACCCGGGGGCCCACTTCGAGTATATTGGGGCCTCGAGGCTGAAGATCCGTCCTACCTCTGGGCATTCTTTGACTGGGACTCGCTAGAGGCCCACCATAACTTTGCTACGACGTAAGTAAAGGCCTCTCTCCATTCGTCCCAGCTCCCTCTCTGACAACAGTACCATAGACTGGGCCAAGAAGCTGTCAAGGATCTGCCGAAAATCTTGACGCGTGGCGGGTTCACCAAGCACATTACCGCCACGCCCTCTCTGCCAGCCACCCTGCAGTCCGCTGTCACACAGGTCATCTTGACGTACTTTGCGTCGGATCGGCTGCCCACTGTAACAGACGCAGCCATTGCGCATCTCGAGGACTGGCAGGAGAACGACATCGAGATTCTCGCAGGTGTTCAGGCTCTGAGCTACGGATGGGGCGTGGAGAAGGACTTCCCCGTCAGGGGCGGTTCTCCAGACCAGAGAGCATCGATCTTCCTATCTGTGTTCGGGTTCAATGATGTTGCTGCGCAAAGAACTTTTAGGGAGTCGTTGGCACTTGAGAAATTGCTGGGGCGGATCCGGGGCACGGAGGGGTTCGTCAAGCTGGAGGTTTTCTCGGTTTATTTTCGGTCCACGAGCAGGAACAATGAGGGAGACTCCCGGAAAATGTAAGGTTTTCTCGCAAGATGGGTATCACGTGTGAGAGCGCAAATGCCAGCAAGGGCTACACAGTATGAGATTTTTCAGTTGGGCACAGCACTTTTGTTAGGTTGTATCAGGTTCATTAGTACGGTTCTGAGAGAGCGCTCTGGTTCGAAGGGGCCTATTAATCCATTAGCCCAATGGAGAGATGTTGCAAGTATCGGCCGGACAGGTTCTCATATATCTCGTAGGGCTAGGTACTACTCTAATTTCAGGTTTTTATAACGGGAACTTTAAGGTCTCTACAAATGGCATGGCATATTCCGCTGAAAAGGAGAGGAGAATACAAAGACAAAGAGAATCAGGAGGATTTGAAATGACACATTCTAGGATAACCCCCAAGCTTACATATATCAATGAAGCTCTTCGTCTCTGAAGACACCTGTGTATCTTAACAAAGCAAAAAGCAAGAGAAGAGACAAAGAGAGAAGGAAAATACTCCTCTTTGGCCTCTGTGATTTATCTCCAGAGCGGTATTCTCCGGCTGTTGCTCCTGCCGATCATTAGATGCAAATACCCAATCTCTAAACGACAAGGCCTATATATATTACCATGCCTCGATGTTGATATGCTGTGATAGTAACCTCAACGGGTCATAGTAGCAAACACAACACTCGCCACCACAGCTCACAAGCCCGTTTCACTGACCTTGTCCAGCCTCAGGTTTCCCGACCCCTTCGTCAAGAACTATCCAGCACCATGCTCGCCCTGGAGGACCTCGCCATTCTCTGCATGTCATGCAGCGTCTGCTACTGCAGCTGGTACTTCTCCAATGGCCCACTCCGTCGCTGGGCCCGCAACACGCCCCATGGCCCGCGACTCTTGCTGATCTACGGCAGCTTTCTCGTGAGCATCGCCTCGAACCAACTGTGGTCGAACTACATGGCTGACCAGCGGCTCCCGCTGGTTCTCCGAGCCTACCGTCTCCAGCAGCAGACTGCGCTGGGCAATACGTCGACTCCTTTGAACGCCACCGAGGCGCTGATCGCCCTAAGTAACGTGGAGATGCTCATCGGGAACCCGGAGCTGGCAGCGTGGCTGCTCAATCCGTGGTCCTTGCTGGTGATGAATATCCTGTCGGTCAATCTCTTGATTGCGGGATTTTTCGCTCTGGAACTGGCGCTGACGGTTATCTGGCTTCCAGGTGTTGCCGATGATGAGTAGATCAGGGACCTTGTGGATTACCTGCACAGGCAGAGCAAACGATGTAGCTTAATGTGCATGTAAGACTGCCATGAAAACTCTTTTGACTTGACACTAAGCATGGATTGCTATTTAGGTGAGCCTTTCCCTCCGTGTGTTTCTTGATGCACTTGTCTATTTTGCTGTTGATATTTTCGAGTTATCACACAGATTGGACCTTTTAATCTCAAAAGAAAATGTAAAAAGAGAACATGTTTCACATAAGCCGGCTACTAAACTATGTTATATTAATTTCAAAATTTCTTTCACAAATCAACATTAAGATCTGGGTCCATCTAAATCAACTCACCCGGAGTACCTCGTCGGGACTTTTGTGAAAGTGTGCTGGGGCGCTCATAGTATCCTTCTGCCTTAATCACAGTAATTTAGAATGAATAACTTTGCAGGAGTTACTGAATGTTTTTGTAAATCTCTTCTGAGATCCAAGTGCTTCAGCACGCAATATTGATTCTTTGTGTTTACCTTTTTAGTCTGCCGGGTATCGTCCGACGAGCTAAGAGTCGATGAGATATCTGCACCCAAAGTCTAAAGTGTAGCCCGTTTCACTGAGCGAAATAGGAGAGCATCACCATGGTGAGTAGATATAGAAACAGGACGGGCAAGCCAGCAAACCGGAAAGGCTCCTCATAGGTTTCAGACGATCGACCGGGAACGGACCTTTTCACTACTGATTGTCAATAGCAAGGCCCAGAGAGACATATTTTGAAGATAAGAGAAAAGCTCCTGAAGGCTTTCTTCACCATCACTATCTCTGCAGGCGGGTGGGTCCTTTCACCATACAGCTATACCCCCGAGCAGAGAATCAAATCAATTGAACCTTCTAAATAACCGGCTACCACCATCACAACACCCTCATCAAACCACGAACCATATATTACACAACATTTTCGAACAAAACAACAAATAAGATCAGACATAATCATCTGTCACCCACCCCCTTCCCTTCCTCGAAGAGAACATCGTTTTAATACACCATTCACAACAGCGAACCATCATCGCCATCATGTACGATCTGCCCGACGCCCTCATCCTCCCCATCGTCACCAAAATCCACCCGCTCAATTACATGCTTCTAACCAACCTTGACATTCCCAAAGCCAACCGCGCCCAGCTGCGTGGTTCCCGCACCAGCACCCTCATCGTTCCGGTAACCAGCACCGTAGGCTTGGTGCATCTATGCAGCTGCGCCATCTCCTTCCAGCAGACGAGCAGACACACCGACCTGGCGCTGGCAGCCCATCACCCTTCGCAACTAGATCGCCACGGTATCCGAATTTATCACACTGAACACTACCGAGGCGAGTTCCGCTTTACCCATTTTGATGAAGGGTGTGCGCTTGGACAAAGATATATTGGATTGGAGGATATGTGGGCACCTTTTTATCTTTCACAACGAGAGGATGAAGAGCTCATTAGCAAGGAATGATGGAGTATGACTGGGCGGGATTAACAGAATTACATGTGTAGAGGAACGGGTTGTGGATGACAGTATCGACCCCTGAAAGACATGTTTTATTTGCATTTAGCTGAGCAGACCTAGTGACGTTGGTTGAGGAATTGCTGAGGCCAGGAGGGTAGGTGCACTGGCTTAAGAATGTTAAGTCTCTCGCCGGTGACCTCTATTTCCATGTCTTCTCAGCAGAAAATAAGCCGCATCCGAGGCATCTTGGTTCTGCGAGAGCAGAAGAGCCAAAGCAAAAAAGAATGACCAGACTGGGGCTCGATCCCAGGACCTTATCGGTGTTAACGATACGTGATAACCAACTACACCATCCGGCCAATTGATATTATACGGTCTGCGTTTGTGCATTGTATCCCTGCAAAAACTATAATCACATGCTTGCTCTCATTTACTCGCATCTGTCCTCGACACCTCGCATATGCCGCCTCTATGCAGAATGCAGAATGCAGATATTCACAAGGTGACAAGCCACTGACAAGCCACCCGAAAGACCCACTTGCCCGAGCGAGTGTCCACCCTCTCAATTCGACAGCGATCACAACAGTAAATCCAGACAGCAACAGCACGCGAACGCTGAAAGTAACCCTGCGCAGCATTCCTCCTCTCCGCTTATGTTTTTCTGTGTGGCTGGAGCAGGCTGTTGCGGCGGCAGCGGAGCCGAGTACTGCATGGACTGTGGCGGTGCAGCTCCAGCCGGATAGCCCGAGACAGGGGGATAACCCGAGGCCGGGGGGTAATAAGTGTTGTTGGGCGGACCGGGCGGTGGCGGTGCCGAAGGCGGTGCGCTGTATTCAGGGTGGCTCGGAGGCGGCCCGGGCTGTATTAGGAGGTTATGGTCAATTCAAGCACTTGTAGGGCTGTAGTACGGCGCGAACGGAAGCTTACTGGTGGTTGATAACGAGTCTCGGTTGACATGGTGTGTGGGATTGGACGACTTGACGCTGGTTAAGGTATGACAAGACTTTGTCGCTACGTTGCAGAGGCAGAAATGGTAGGCATATATACCTGAATGGCGCTGCCGATATTTAAGATGAGGTATGCCGGAAGGCTATAGAACCTTAGTGACTAACGAAGTAAAGTCTGGATATCTCTCTGCATGCGCCAGGCGTCATTCTCAGTTTCCTGAACTTCCGGAATCCTGCGGAAGTTCCCTCCGATAGGAACATCGGTGCCTGTTGACTCCATAATAATGACCAATTCGCTCCCCAAGGGGAACAATAAGAGGATCGGCCGCCACTAACAGCATAAGCTTTGCGGAAGCACCGTGCCGATATTCTTGGCTCGGGTTAGGCAGCCATTAAATATGATGTCATGTAGGGAGTAACCCTTTTCCGCCCAGTATATATTGTCGGCCTGTACCCCACCATCGTCTCGGTCTCATCTCATCTCACCAAAGAACTCCACAATCAGAAAAAAATGCCACCACCACCAATGCCTCGTGTGCCTGAGGGCTGGCGCCCTCAGTTCGATGACAGATACCAGGAATGGTGCGATCACCTTGCCGCAAACAAAATTCGCGCTTCCAGATACTCGCAGAGTACTAATGACCCAATCCCACAGGTACTTTGTCAATCTGCACACGGGACAGTCACAATGGGAACGTCCCGACCGACCAGCCCAGCCAAACGGGCCAGCACCACCCCCCAACGGCCCACCCCCCAGCTACGATGCCAGCACAGGTCGCAGGACCCCGAACAATGACAGAGGCTCCCCGTGGCCACCGAACCGCGACAGCCGAAGCCCCTATCCACCGCAGCCGGGCTACGGCTACAACAACAACAACAATCCGTACCCGCCCCAAAACTACAACACCCCGCCTCCACAACCAAACCCCTACAACCAGTATCCCAACCAGTACCCCCACCAATACAACAATCCTTACCCAAACCAATATCAGAACCCCTATCCGAACCAATACCCCGCGCAATACGCTCAGCCGCCCATGCAGCAGCAACCGCAGCCTCAGCCGGAGCAGAAGAAGAAAAAGCGGGGGCTGGGGATGGGCGGCGCCGCGGCCCTGGGAATCGGGGGTGGCTTGCTGGGAGGATTGCTTCTGGGCGAGGGAATCGAGCATCTGGAGCACGACTTTGATGGCCCGCCGCCTGGGGATTTTGGCCCGGGGCCGGACTTCGGTCCGGGGCCAGATGATGGGTTCTGGTGAGGGGAATGCATTGATGGGTTGCTGTATAGCGAATCCTTTTCCCGGATAGGATAATGATTGTGGATAGGGGATCACATTACACAGACAGGTTTGGGGTTCGTCACGGGATTTATGAACTATGTTTATGAAATGTTAATGATATTTTTGATGAAGATGGAGACCATCAAATGTGAAGAACCTATAGTGATCACTACCGTGAAGCATTCTTCTAAGCGATGCCCACTATTCTTGTAGACGTTTTCTTCCCGCATAAAATTATGTCTATTCCTGTTATCTTTCAATCTTACCGAATCTTCCAAGATAGTAACGAGTGTAAGATATTCATAAAGACATGATTACTACCTAGTATCATAGAACCCTTCGAGCGAGGCGCTTTTCTCCACATGATACCAGTCCTCATCGTCCTCCTGTATGCATAGACTGTCCTTGATAATTCTCTTTTTTTGTATTTGTTTTTGATCTTCTTCTACCATTTGTATTTTCAGAGCAGCCTTCATTTTAGCGCTGGCTCTACGATTACACACTTGGCGGGTCCTTTGAACGGTGGTTACCTTAGAACTTTTTGCGGAAGACAATTCCGGGGGGCATGAGAGTAGGATGTCATAAACTCCGCAAAGTCTGAGTCATTGATCACCTGTAGTAATTTAAATTAATACCACTCCCCATCAAGCCAACGGCATTCCTCCAACTCGACTAGCATGCCCTTCGCGACGCCATGGACAATCCAAGCTTTCCGACTATAGGACTCTTCGAACCGATCTCCAAACCAGTCCCAAGCGATCTGATACAGAATTCACATTCAATGGCTCACAGGAACTTCCGTATCCCCGAGATCCTCGAAATGATCCTGCTGGGCCTGGACATGAAGACCCTGCTCCTTTCGACGCGAGTCTGTCGCGCGTGGAACGCCCTCATCCGATCCTCCCCCAGCATCCAGAAGGCACTATTCTTCCGTCCAGCCGATCCTGTCCCCAGCCAGGCCAGAGCCAAGAATCCCCTCGTAGAGGAAAAGGTCTGGCACGACTTTCTGCACCCGCGCCTCTTCTCGCGTCTCGCAGGTGCCGCTTACTTCTCCGCCTTCCCGCTGATCGAATCGGAAGAGATCGACAAGGCCTATCTCCGCCCCGAGGCAAGCTGGCGCCGGATGCTGCTAGAGCAGCCCCCGACCTCCTTCGTGTATGATCGGAATCTCGTCAAATTATACTTGCCCCGCGACCGCATTTCGGATCCTGGAGGCATTGCTTGCATCCCGGCCGGGGACTTTGTTCGACTGCAGCATGTGGCGGCCTATATTCATTCCGGGTTCCTGTTCCCCGGCGTATATCCGTCGATGTTCTGGGCAGATGGTCCAGCCGTGCCGTCGGTTCGTCGCACGGTGGAAGCCGGCTTTTTTTTCCGGCACTACCAGGAGCATGACTTCGTTGTCATCACGCAAAGCCTGTTCTGGGCTCGTCACCCGTCTGTAGTTCTTCCGCCTTTGGACCGGGTGGCGTTACGCTCGCCGGGTGTTTGGAAGCGGGTGATGAGCCCTGCTCAGCAGCACTGACCCGTAGGGATGCAGGTGTAGAGATGCCCGATGGCTGACTCTTTAGATTCTTTCGTAGAATCCTTGCTCGGAAAAGAAGTTTGACTTGTTAAGTTTTTGCTTCGCAGGAGAGAGTACTTTCTTTTAGCTTGGATGACATTCTCGGTAGAGGCCAATGCATTCAGTTTGTTATCTTTCTATTCTGCGCGGATACATGTTGGACTCCTGATTTTGTAGTTATACCTCCTTTGTCTTTACCATGACACAATGATCCCCACGCCCCGAATAATATCTCTCGGTAAAAATATGCTGGACGCTATTGCGAAGCAGGCAGCATAGGCTAAGCACATAGAGTACCCGGGCTCTCTGGTATGTCCACTCGATTTCTTCATAGAGGTTTGTCAGCTATCACTTAAGCTTTATAAACCGGTCGATTGCTTCTACCTGGGCGTCGCTAAAATATGACGTCTGGGCCTCGTCAATGAAGTCACTGGGACGCAAGACTTGTGAAACTCTTCACGGGTTAAGTAGGAATCACCCAGTTTGTGCAGACTCTTCTTGACTGTAGTTGCAGTCAATCGGCCTGTCCGGGTCTCGGGTGGGGAGGCTTTCCTGCTTCCAATGTGGAAAACTCTAATACCTTTATACCCTCTTGTTCATTAGTTGGTAAGTTGAACAGAGCCTCGTGGCAAACGGAGATACTCGCCTTAACTCATCCACTTTCGCGCTGCTTGTCGGTACGGCTTTTTGCTCATGTAGTCTTTCCGCAGCTAATTGCGCATGGCTGGCTTTGCATCTTTCATGTGTCCCTCGATCCCGTTGACATATCGTGGGTTGTGTGCATTGAACTACGTCTTGGACAATGGGATCTCCAGGCTTTGGTGCGATTAACGACTATCAATCATTAACATCCCACCCGCCCGTCTATTGCAATCGTCTGCATAGCGTGCGTGGGTGTACGATGCTTTTGCTGTAGTTATGTCAATCGTCTGTCTCCTCTGCAGTGATTGGACTCGAACGAGCTTACCGTAGTACCTGATCCAGCCAGCAGTACTTGACGCGACATGTCTCGCACTCTGGACTACTTATCGACCACATACATGTAGTGAACGTCATTTTTGGGTCCTCTGTAGTGCACCAACGCACTAGCAATTTCTCAACTGGCGATAGAACAGTCGGGTTAATTCCGGTAATGCTTTCAGACAAGAAAGTTTTCAAGCAAAGAGGCAATCGCAACCCCGGAACCCAGTACTCAATGCGCAGTGCAGCAGGCGCTTGTTAGGAACGAACCGGCTGTACTTCCGCGTGAGGGAGGAGTAGACACCTGATCCACGTGCACGGAAACAATTGTTGCATTTCTACCCAGTTCTCCGCTGATACAGTCGCGGAACGCCCTTTTGCTAATGGATCGCGACAGTATCTATCCACACGCCTGGTCGGACGGTGGTTACCGGTCAGCACTAGACACGAGGATACCCTCACAGAGCTGGGTTGAACAGCCAGTTGCATATAATCCGACTAGCCAATGTACAGTACAGACTATACAATAGGCTTGCGGATTCACGGCCGCTCGCGACTAGACAGGGGCTATTTGTCGGTGTAGGGGGCCGAATACGACGGGTGCTGACTCGCTGCAGCCGGTGAAAAACGCCGTAGAGGACAGCTCGACGTAGAGCAAGGTTCCCTACTCTCCTTTGCTGACTCTAACTGATCATGAGTGTGCCCACGGCATGCGGGAAGGTTTGTGGAATCGCAGGGACTGTTATAATACTTCGTATGAGTAGATGATACTACACAGCTCTTGATCGAACAAGGATAGCATCGCGCGGAGTTTTTCTTGTTGGTCGGGGGGCAACAGGCGTTCGCCACCGGGCTCTGTGGGCGCCAGTCCGGTCTCGTGTTGTTATGTGGAAGTTTAAGGCTGTCTGTGTGGTCTGCCAAGCATATCTCAGTTGCACAGATACACAAATATAAAAGAAAAAGACTCTGGTCCAAAGTTGGAAAGACAACTGACCTTCTTCGCAGGGATCGGTTGTTGGGAAGGATGGATGATGAGAAGACAGAAGGCTGGTGGAGGTTGGAAGATGGGAGAAGAAACAAAGAAGATGAAATGTTGGAAGAGATGTATGTTATTTCTCAATGGAGTAGGATGAATCACAATGCCATAGTCAGTGAATCCCAGGCTCGGAGAATTTGATACAAGCTGGGAAGAAAGTAGACAATGGCTCAATAGGATCAGTAAATCAAGACAGTAAATTCAATTGATAGCTCTTCTTTGACAAATGATAAGATAAGTGAATAAGCTCTTAGATTAATAATGTCTATTCAATTTATCTATGTGGAACAAGGAACAAACCTCTTACTTTCCTCCTACTCTCATGCTCTTACTTTTCCCACCTCTCTTCCCAACATACATCCTTCTTTCCTCTCTCCAACTCCTCCAACCCATGATATAAGCTTCACACTCTGGTATCTAGCCAGACTGCTATTCATGATGCGTTAGAACCAACATCTTATTCTAAAGGCTGAGATCATACCCCACTGTCCATGGTGCCTATGCATTAGTATCTCACTAAATGATGTGCTCGCAGCTATCCTCGATGACATCGACTAGGCGCCGCTCATCAGACTTCGATTACGAAGGCCTTTTTGCAACCTCAAGCCACATACCAGCAGTTGGCGTCCTGAGGAGAACCCTGTCAGATTAAGGCACAACAGCCACCTATGACTGGACATTCATCCACATCATCCTGAGGCATACATCCTTCCAAACACACACCCGTCCTGTCGCTTCAAAGGGTGTATTCGAATGTCAAACGTGCATGTTGAAGCAGGAATCAATAATCCCCCCTGCCTCTGGGGTGAAAGACCTTATTGCGCCGCTCCGCTACCTTACTAGTTCAACAGGCAAGTTGCACCTGTCTATGAAAGTCGTGCAGGCTCACATGCACATTCCTCACCAACTACGAAGAATCAATCTTCTTGAAGCAGGGGATGCCTACCTTCCTCCACTAGAGCATAGCTCTCTGCTATACATCTCGGAGGTCATTCGAGGTCCGATCCATACGACCCTCAGAATATGACACTATGGCAATGCTTCTTGCATTCAGCCGGATAAATGATATGAGATGCCGAGAGCCCTGGCGTTCGTTTGAAATGTTGCTACATCATTCCAGACCTCTCCAGACCCACGCAGACAGAGCTCCTCAGTTCCACCTAGGCCTCTCCAGACCCGCCAAGATCATCCCGCCATCGACCACCTGCCCCCTTCAGCCTCGAACATTACCATAGCGCACGAGTTCAAGATCCACAATAAACCCTTATTTCTAAGTCAGAACGGGCAGTGAGCGTGAGCGGCACATCAAGCTATAAGCGGTGGCTATTCCGCATCAAACCATGTCGGCCAGACCCGCCGACGCGTGGCCCCGATAAACCTCAACATTACAGCTACAATAAATACCACAAAAAACCAGCTGTCAGAAGAAAGAAGCTATTACAGACCCGGGGATTCACCTTCAAAGACAAGAACGCATGCCTCGGTTGCCAACAAGGGCCGGGGTCGGTTGGAAGAACTGTGTTGCAGAAGACGCAGAGAATCTTGAGGACCGCATAACTACCCAGCTGGCTTATGCAGATTGCATTACGAAATCCGGGAAGGATTAATTACACATTCCGCGTCCTGTCTGGATGGCCGAAGAGATAAAGACGAAGCGCGAGCGTAAAGCGCAGAATTGGAAGCGGGAGAGGTAACCGGAACTTTTTGAAAGAAAACTACAGGTTTTCACCCAAATATCGGGTTGAAACCACAGATATACATTGGAGGCGAAAAGGAGTATAGTATGCATTCAAATTTACTTTCTTTTATTCATCTCTAATAGCACACAGGGAATCCTTCAATTGTCCATCATATCGAATAGATTAATCTAACTAAAGGGACCAAACAACCGGCTTCATATACCTTGAGACCAGCAACCAAGCCCTGAAAAATGGCACAGCCTATCCTAATCACTCAGCCAAGACAAACATGTCCCCATGCCAGCCATATGCCCTAGTCAGCCGACGACCAATCCGTCGAGCGGCGGTATAGGACAACTTTCCGTGAGGGTGTGGTTCATGGAACTGGATACTTCGGTCGAAGTTCATGTCGGTGGGCTGGAACTGCCAGACAGAGCCGTAGAGTTTGATGCTCGCGAAACCGATCGAACTGGTGGCATGAAGAAAGTCAGTCCAACGCATCTCACCCGGCGTCGCCGTAACCTCTGGGTCATGAAACAAACCCCGAAAGACCTTGAGGGAGCGCGCATCCACGGCGAACTTCGGCTGGATCTCTGCACCGATGGGTTCCGGGGGCGCTTCAGCGTCGTGGTCCTCCTGTGTGGAGACGGGCCGTGCTGTTCCGCGAGTCTTGACCTTGATCTTTGGTGGCTGAGCTGTGCTATTGTCGTCGGCACTGCTTGTCGATAGGCCCTTGGAGGGGGTCGGTGCTACAGTCTCAAACGAGGGGTACAGATCGATACCCTCGTTCTTTGGCCGCGGCGCGAGTTGCGGCTGAGGTCGAAGTGAGGGCTCCTCCCATTCTGGTGTCCGGTGCAGACTTCGCGACTGGGCGGGAAAGACCTTTTGCGATACAGTGCCTTGCACCCTGTCCCCTATAACCCTGTCAATCACCTCCCAGAAAGCATCCAGCCTGGCCTCCGCCTGCCGCAGTGTCTTCACGTGCTCCTTGGTTCGGCGCTTGTCGATCGGATAGGCGAATTTTCCTCCAGACGGGTCTCCGAGAGCGACGGCACGACTGGCGACTATCGTCACAGGAAGCGCTTCATCAATCCCGGCAACGATCCGATACCATGGGCTTGTTACCTTGTCGTAGTCTGCCTCGAACTTCCGCTTTTGTGCCATGCCATCCTGAACTCAGGTTCGGGCCCATGGCTGATACAGTCCCAATTGCTTGAGGCACTGCGCAAGGATCGAGAGGTCGCCGATGACGCCTGCCAGAAAGGGGGTGATCATACCTCGTGCCCCTGGCTCGTTGTCGAGCAGGCGTTCGAGCTCATCCATGAGCAACGGCACCCCGGCCAGTACCAACACCATCCCGTTATCGAACGCCTTGCCAAGCACCCAGAGCAACTTCTTCTCCACTGCTGTGGGTTTGACCCCAGGTCTTTCTTCAACTTTAAATTGTGAAGACAGCGAATCAGATGTTGGTGCGCGCATGAAGAATCGACGGAAGGGCGGGGAGGGACGGAAGGTCATTCGGAGCAGTTTCAGGGGATCGTGGACTGCCTTGCCCAGATCGTGGCGAAACCGCAGCAAAGCGGTCAAGAACTCCTCAGGCAGACTCTGAGATGGTGAAATCTGGCTTGCATATTGGTGCTGCAGGGATACCAGGGCCCGAGCTTGCTGGCTCAGCTCGTTAAAGGTCTCGACTTTCAAGAAGGCGTCGCAAACCACGCACGCCAAAACCCGCGCCCAGATTATGTTCTTCCGGTTGCCCCTTAGATCGGGATGGTCGCGGCCCTGCAGATCCTTCAGCATTTCGGGGGTATGTTCAGCCATATCGAGCACGACGCTGGCGAAATAGTCGGGGTCTTCGCGCAGGGCCCATTGGTGGTCTTCCGCCGCGGAGGTGCGGGCTGCAAGGAGCGACGCGATGCGACTAAGGTCGAGTTGTGCAGGCACACGATACGGAGCTTCTGCGGCCATCAATCTCAGAGATTCAAAGCCGCTTAGCTCAGTCTCCGATTGGGTTTGTGGCGGGGGAAGGATGGGGAACGAGTCGAAGTTGTCCACGGGAATATCTGAAAGTAGTTGATGGCAGCACTGCACGAGAAAGGTCAACAATCTCGCTTGAGCTTCTAAAACCAAAAGGCCTTCCCCCGGCATGAATTGCTTGAGTGACCAGGACGTGAACTCTTTATCATTATCATCATGACAGGTGACAAGCTCGCCATACTGGCGATTGTTATCAACGAACCCGTTCAGAGCCATCTGATGATTACGCAGGGTGTCCAGATCAAGCGCCCGGCTCACCAGCCCAAACTGCATCGCGTCAATGTCTGCCGCCGCAAAGCTTGACGGTGGATTACGGCCTCGGGAGTTGAGAAGCAACAACAGGACTTTGGGGCTCACCAGGTCCTCCTGATTAATATATGGCCACATAAAGCAGTCACGGCACCGCGGGGCCCTCGCTCGTTTAGGGTTATACGCCCCTTTACGCCAGGTATCAAGGTCGGGACGATGAACGGCAGGCATATCTGGCCAAGCCTCGAGCAGGACTTTGAGTCTCTGCTGGCGTGTTCGCTTTAACCATCTCTTCGAGATAGTGGCCTCGTGGCGCTCCAGTATCCTGTGCAGGGTGTCATAAGAGGTATAGATCGTCTCGGATCTCGCTTCGGCTTCTTGTCGTATCTCGCTTTCGGATCTAGCCGTCGATTTCGGTCCTTTGTTAGAGCAAGCCACAGTCAAGGTCGCCATTAGCGCTGTGGCATCACCCCAGTCAAGGTTGGAATGGGCGCCATCGGCAGCCAGGTCGGGCTGAAGTAGATGCTCTAGTTGATCGTTCGCGAAGGAATCCATTTTCGAAGGCAGATATTAACTTTCTTCCTGGATATTAACAAACTGGGTTTGGTGGGATCCGAGTTCTGATTGACCTTCCTATGGATCTTTATATAGCAAACGAGAACGTGCGACCGCCTGCCCAGTTGCCTGGTACTGCCGCATTCCCGAATGATGATATTCACATATATTGGGAATCAGCATGAACATTTCACCACATAAGCGGAAGTTCACACACAAATTACGAAGTGAATGAACCATACTTCTATGTTACTTTCTCTGGACAATCATGTTGCTAAAACATTTCGTTCTACATTCTTTGTGACTTACTCTTTCAACACCCCTGTTCCGATTCTGCCCGTTTTCTGCTCTATCCCGACGATGAAGCCGTCTTATAGCATGGTGATACGGGCTCTCTCAGCGGCTGTTCCACATACCAAACATCAAGTTGTGGAGTACAAAGAAGACTAGCTAGCTCGGTACATGGACGATCACTGTGACCGCTACGGCTTTGTTACTATTTCCAGAGGACCTGGTTTGTGAAGCGTATCGGTGACAAACACTTCGCCATGTCGCCTCCGATCACCGGTAAGGTTCACTCCTCTGCTACCGAAGTCTCCCTCAGAGACAGCGTTCTGGCAAGCTCTGAGGGCGGTTGATGCTACTGGAAGCCTGTACAACTAAATTCCCGGTCATGATCTGCGGAGCTCCTGAACTATCCCGATTCACAGCCTTATTAATAGGTTTCTTTTGAACAGACGCTCCGGGTAACTTGGTATTCAAATTATTGGAATGGAAGTCAATGGATTCCACGTCTGTTGGCACACTTCAAACGGATCCAGAAGAACATATTGTCCTATCTTTGAAGGCACGATAGGCTAAATTTGACAGCCCATGATCAGAACAACCCAGCTGATACCCATCGAAGTTCAGATCTGGCTCGACAATTATATTAAGTGTGATAATTGTCACCGACATTCGGTGCGGGATTTATAGGAGCAGTACCGTTTTACGCTGGTCACTCAACACAATGGAGAGGATGTCCGAAAGTCCAACAAATGGTACATTTATCCAGCTGAGCATTACTGGAATAGCATGGGTTGCCAATCCCGATGATCACCCCGTCTTTATATTCAGAAACGTCGCGGCTGATCATGATGATGGCATGATCTCTACCGGCACTATACATCCCAACCACCATAACCCTCAAATCATGGTCTTGATACTGTATCGCGCGGGATGACGCAGCCATCGAATGGCTACCAGAGTACAAGACCTAGACAGGGCGAAGCGAAATCAGCTGGCTTTCGATGTGATCCGCAGTCCGGAAGTGGGGGCTGCACATAATCTGTGGGCGATTGTCTGGCCCTACAAAGGCGGGCCGGGGCAGAATCGGGGTAAAGCGCCATCGCGAAGTAGCAGATGCACCCTGCTCAAACCGGGGCCGGGGGAACTGAGTATATGCGGAAGATTAACCAGTATATCAACTCCTTCGGACCGAAGATAATCGGTACGGCCAAGAACGGATCAACCAGGTGGGATGAACATTACATTTCAAAAGAGGGGTTGGACCGTAAATCCCGATGATGAAAATGAGAACTTAGATCGCCTCACCGTTGATAAGAGCATCCAGCCCCTGGCAGATCGTCCAGTGAAGTCAGGATTGCTTGATCCTAGTCCACCATTCTTTCTTACCATGAAAGAAGGCATGGAAAATGCCAACGCGACGTACGCGAAATTGTCAGCAAGCCATCTGTATGCTCAAGGGCTGCTAAGACGACAAAGGGTTCCTAACGACACGATTGACGGTGAGTAAATTCCTCGGCATTGGAATTTCTTGTTGACTCTAAGGTCAAAAGATCAGGAGATTGGCGACGAACCACCAGACAAACCTAGTAGTCAGCCGCTGCCCCCGCAAGAAGTGATACGGCAGGATGAGAGCTATCCTTTCGCGAGAGTAGTTCCAGACTTTTTTCGCACAGCACTGTGCCGTCAACAACGAATTTCGAACCCTCATCAACTCAAATAACTCGAACAGAGTGAATAACGCTTCTGTTAAAGAAGTAAAGCAGAAGATAGCAACATTGTACGCAGGATATCAGATGCAGCTGCCACCAGCCCTAGCTGAGAGGTTCGGAGATTAAGAATACTTTTTATTTTCTGAAGGTACTGAGAACAACTCTTTCATGTCAGGTCATTTCAAAGGCAAAGCTTTACGCGGGGTTAGCTATTTGTCGGCTATGTTCTACATTAGCCAAGCATATCTTTTTAACGATGATAGCTGCCACGGACTGAAAGAGTCACAATGACAGCTCATAATGATATGCCAGATGTGCCTTGCGGCCTGTTGCATTGAAAACAAAGGCGCGCATGTATCGACATAATAATCGGTGCGTTTCTTTCTTCGTGGTCGGTATAGTTCTTTGTCCAATGCATTCAGGCTTAAATTTATTTAATATAGGGATATGCAAGAAATGTTATCCTGAATCATGCTATTGGCTTTGATGCTGGAGATTCCAGGGCGCATCAGAGTGACAGGTCGTGCTCACGGGGGATTCTTGGTTACCCGCCCTAACTGGCGACGACCTCATGCATCCATCACAGGTCTTCTCTGAGGACATAATGACATCGCGAGGAGAAGAAGATTAACAACGTCTTCAACCTGTACATTGAGATTGCGCAAGTTGGGGGTAATTCCCGGTGAGTCACAATGGGGTTGTGCTAGAGTCAACAACGTCTTCTTGCTCCATCGCTGGTGTTCCATCTTTTTTCCATCTTTCTTCCATCTATCCATCAGCTCTATCTATTTACCAACTCTATAATCCATCGACTCCATCATCCATCAACTCCATCCACCATAACCCTCTTCCACCCTCATCCCCCAAACCGCAACAATCTCATCCCTCTACTTCCCCAGTTTCCACCCACCACTCAAAATGTGTGCCCCGGTCTTCCCCGATCTCTTCGAACACGAAGAGGACATCGACCAGGACGAAGCCATCCGCACCGGCAAAGTCATCAACCAAGCGACCCCGCCGCTACGGACGTGGAGGAAAGGCACTGCTCTACCTATTTTCTACCGGCATGGCCATGAAAGTGATGAGAATTTCATTGATACGGATGAGGGAGCAGATACCGATGCAGACACCTTAAATGACCATGTGGATTCAGAAACCGGCGATGACCATGTGGATGCCGAAACCGGAGATGGCCAGGGTGAAGGGCAGAGCCAATATGATGGTGATCGAGATGGCTCGGCAGGAGGAGTGTATCCCACCAGAAATCCAGTGCAGGTTGTGGGGCTGACTTTTTCCGTGGGTGGTCGGGTGGTGTTTTTGCTTCATCTGAGATGTGTTGGGTACGGCCGCGATGAGGTTGAGGATGAACCAAGGGAAGAAAGTGAAGGTGCTGATGGGCAAGAGGGAGAATATGAGGGTGATGATGAACAAGAAGGAGGATATGAAGATGACGAAGGAGATGAAGGAGATGACGAATATGACGAAGACGAAGAGGAATACGGCGGCGGCGACGACGATGACGACGGTGACGACGATGACGACGGTGACGACGATGACGGCGACTACCCCAGTGACAGCGACTCTGACCACCATCAACACCTATATGGGGAAGACGAAAATGTGTGCATCCTCCCTGACTGCCCCGAGAGACTTCTCATCATTCAGGAACGATTAGAAACCCGGCGTGACTTCTTCCGGGACGCGATGATGATAATGCATGGGAAATATGTGCACTTGTTGGATGTGTCCGAGATGGGGGGCGATGCGCAGGGATATATTCGTCAGTGACACCCCCAATCCCCTTAACCTAGAATCAAGGCGTACTAACAAGTGGAGTATGACAGCTTCTGAAAAGCCGTGGGAGAGTGAAGATGCGCGACTGAAGTGGGCCGAATTCTTGAACCGCGTACCCCAATTTGTTTGCTGGGATGCAGGTAAGTCTTCGCTGCTCTCTCTTCCCCTCCCTCATACACACATATCTGGGCGGGGGTGTGGCGGTACATGGACTAGATGCTGATTCTACACAGACAACAATCTACCTTGCAGCATTGACGATCTCAATGACTTCTACGCCCTGCGGCAGTGGATGTTGGAGCTGCTGCCCTGGGTGGTTGAGTCACCC
This sequence comes from Aspergillus fijiensis CBS 313.89, assembly GCF_003184825.1. NCBI lineage: Eukaryota > Fungi > Ascomycota > Eurotiomycetes > Eurotiales > Aspergillaceae > Aspergillus > Aspergillus fijiensis. Next base: position 769,491 of record NW_024468982.1, read on the forward strand.
CCTTTGGCTATCAGGTTGGCCTCTTGAGTACTCGACTTTGAAGCACTGTTGGACAGTGTCAGTCGAGATGGATGGTCACTCAGGGGGCATGATTCTATAGACTGGGCTGGTTGGGTACAGGTAGAGAGGATTGGGACTACTCCAGCTTCTCCCGGTGTGCGACAGGCGCATTCGGAATGAGAGCCATATAATGCCTATGGATGTATGAGGTTTTGTCTGGAGAGAGAGGATGAGGGCAAGGCGCTATGGCTTAGCGAGCTTCTGATCAATTGAATCTACTTACTACGTGGCTGTATGCTTTTGAGTATGAGGTCTTCCGTACCGTGCGAAAAGCAACCCTGTAATCCCCTGACAGTGGGTCCTGTATCCGCTCCCAACCCATGTGGGTCGCAACGGGAATCGAACGCCCCTTGCAGAGGACAAGTGACAGGCACCCACAGAACAAAAAGAAAAATGTAAAGCCCAACGCGGGGGTTGAACCCGCAACCTTGAGATTAAGAGTCTCACGCTCTGCCGATTGAGCTAGCCGGGCTGGTTGGTAAGTGATGCCTGCATTTAGTAAAATATACACCTTGCAATCACAGACAGCGGTGTGCATACCCGCACATTCCAGACGCACTTGGTCCAACCGCTAGCATCGATTCCGTTGTATAGGACTGTCAATTGATGTTGCTGGTCACCAGTATAACTTACTATGTCCTGTTGAGTAGTGTTCCTCTGCTTGCTGTATCTGCAGTAGGTGGGTAGGCCATGAACTGAGGGGTAAACATCTTGTGTTGTGTTCCAAGTGAAGGTTGCCCGCTTTGTTTGCCAAAGATATATTCACCACCCTTTGTACCTAGACCCATCTCCAGCCCAACGCCCCCCATTTCTTTTTTTAAGTAGAACTATCTTCCCACGGCGCTCAACTCACCCTTCCCACTTGACTTATTGACATCACACCCGACAGAGTATTACTCCATCGACGTGTCTCCTTCATCATCCTGCTACACCAACCTCTCTGCCCACTAAGCTCTATCGCCAGAGACTTATCTCACTGACGCAGCAGCGAAGCAATCCAGACGGTCATCCTCATGACAGAGCCCAGCATGGCAGCCTCTCAGGCATCCAAGCTGAAAAAGATCAGGAAGGAGATGCGTGCTCTCCTCGACCGCCTCGATGCTCTCGAGGACATGAACACCACCAACGACGCCAAGGATGCTACTATCCACGGCACCGACAGCGAGACCCAGAATGACTACACCCAGCCAGTGAAAGAGAAGGAGGTAGGAATCTCCCATCCCTCACTCCGAGGCACTGTGGGATGACTGACCCAGAGACCATAGATCACGGCAGGTCCCAGAGTCTCCATGAACGATGTCTTGGAGTGGTTCAACCTGAGGAGCGCGATCTACAACCACGAGCGGGCTACGGTCTTCACGTCGAAGAAATCCCCAAAAATGCTGAGTGAGTTCTAGAGCTCTCCCTTGTGTTGTCAACCAGATCGGTACAACGAGCCTCTGGCAAGAAAGAAGACCCCTCATAGCTGACCATCAAACCATCATGATATTGTGTCCAGGGGAAAACATGCGAGCGACCCGTGGGGTGGAGAAAGACCAAATCACACGGTCTATGATGGAGCTTCAGGTGGACCGGTTCATTATCCCGGCGCTCCTCCAAGCTTGCGGTATCACCGGTACCGGCTTCATCTTTGCGGACGAAGTCGCGCCGTCGAAGAGAAAGGAACAGCCACGGTTCTTCGGCGCGGCGGCCCCAGAGCCTGCTGACACTGTTACTGTTTTTCCTCCTGGATCGTCGCCCTCTTCCGCAAAGCTCGCGATTCGCCTCCTTCATGACACGCCGATACTGCCACAATCGAACAATCCGGACCCGCAGGCACCCAAAGGCTGCGTATGTGCGCCACGCCCATGCTTCAAATGACCCACCTCGCCGAGACGGAGGAGCCCGGTCCCTTTTTCGTGGTGACCGCCAGACCGGACTGGGGAGAGGTCGCGAAGGCCGACTTCACCATGGCCCTGGCGATTGCGGACCACAACAACAAGCTCAAGGGAAAGAACCGTATCCTATACGGCATGCTGGTCACCGCAGACATTGCTACTTTTGCAGAAGTGTCCGAGAACGTCATATCCTACGGCCCTGAGATCGAATTGGCCAAGGAAGAGGACTTAATCAGGGTCTACAAGCACCTTGCCGAACTTCTTACCAGGGGTGCAGTGCTTGGTACCTTGTTTAGCTCCTGGTACTGCAAGTAGTTGTGAGTGAAGTGAATTCCCACATGTAATCACCTTAGCTCTTCCGATGTCAACAAACGGACAGAAGAAGAGAAGATACAAGAATAAGGCTTAGTGAGACTCGCCGCGGGGGGGGGGGGGGACTAGCGAATGCCGTTCATGCCACTGATGCGTTGCGACCACATGACGCGCTTTTCCAGCCACTGTATCTATCTATCTATCGGGTTGATAATTGACATACTCCCCTTCCAGAACATATAACAAAGCTTCTCTGTAAAGCTAACACAAACACCCACACTATGGTGGGGCTTCCTCGTGCCCATTTGCAACCGCCCCAAATGTCGGCGCCGGCCTTCAGACGCCACCAAACCACCTCCCTTAAAGAGATTCTCTTATAGAGAACCCCGATATGAGAGCTTTCAGCCTCTAAGAATCCTAACATCACTGATCTAAGAAAAGGCTCAAAGACTTATCTGCGACTTACGTGATTAAGGAGGACTTTAAGGGGACTTGAAGAGGTCCTCGGGGGGTCAGGGTATCATCAAAGAACTAAAAAATATACAGTCTCTGTACAACAGGCGACCCGAGCGGCAGATTACCTACTATTAGTACCTAGTGTACCGTACTATTATATAGTAGTCAAAAAGCTTGGGAGATTTTTCAAGCACTAATCAGCACAGCCAATTACTCGTCCCCTGATGGCTAGACTTTTTTTTTTGTCAGGCTCAGCACTTAACATTCTTCGTGATATCGGAACTCTAAATCAGATCCTCAGCACTCAAAGCTTATTAGTAGTATTCTACTACATTAAAGGTATCCTAAAGTAAGCTTCGCCTCAGCTGCTTTCAGCACTTATCTAAACGCACGTAGACTCCCTGTCATGTGCATATGAAGTCTGTTCAGCCTCCCTTCGCCGAAACTGCACCATCGGCCCATCCCTGATACTAATATAACTATCCCACAGCCCGAAGACCTCCCTCTCCTGCTCCACCACTTTATCATCACCACCACCACTACCACCAGAACACCCCCCAACCACCCCCGTCCGATCCCCCTCCACCAACCGCAAATCAAACAACCACACCGTCCTCGCAATAACCAAATACAACTCCAACAACGCAAAGTTCTTCCCGGCACAACTCGTCGTCCCGGCCGAAAACGGCAGACAACTCGCCTTTGCCCTCGCCACGTCCTCCGCGGTGACGCCCGCTGCGGGATCCACGATCCACCGCTCGGGACGGTAGAGGTCCGGATCCGGGAAACAATCCGCGTTGCGATAGAAGCTCCAGTGCGCGACGCCGACGGTCGTGCCCTCCGGGATGAACTCGCCGGCGATGGTGATTCCGCCAGACAGAACAGTGCGGGGCAGCTCTGACGAGCCGGCCGGGGTGATGCGCATGGCCTCGTCGACGCAGGCGCGGAGGTACGGACACCCGGAGAGGAGGGTGGGGCCGCCCCGGATTGTATCCACTGAAGGGAAGGTGGACCGGATTTCGGCGACGAGCTTGTGGTAGGCGTGCGGCGTGCGGACGATGTAGAAGAAGAATCCGGCCATGATCACGGAGGTGGTGTCGGAGCCGGCGATTGTCAGCATGATGGCTTCCGCTTCGAGGGCCGCGCGCGTGTAGCCAGGGAGGCCGGTGGCCGGGTCTTTGGCGCGGAGCAGGAAATGCAGCATATCTGGCCGGGTTTGCCCCTGGGCTTCGAGCTCGAGGCGCTGGGCGAGGGATTCGTCGACAAAGTTGTAGAGGAAGCGCACGTTGGGGGGTGTGATTTTGCTTAGCACCCAGTCGAGGCCGCGGGGTTTGAGCCAGACGAGAGCGTTGAGCCAGGGGCAGTGGCCCAGCTGTTTGGATTCAATACATTAGCTATAGTGTCAATACGTCATACCGTAACGTGAACGTACCGGGTATAGTATGCGCAGGAAGAAAGCGATGATGTGGGGAATCTGGCGATGCTCATTGTCCCCGGGTTCTTTCGTATTCACAGCTCGCCCGAAGCAGAGATCACACAGTACATCCAAGACCAAGTAATCGCATACTTCCGACATCTTTCGAGGTCGCGACCATTCCGTGCCTTCTTCGTCGACGAGAAGCTCACACCAACGGGCCACGTGCGACTCCAGCAGCGGCTCCATCGAGCGGAGGGATTTATCAGAAAACACCGTGTTCAGGACTCGTCGTTTGCGAGCATGCAGAGCGGGGTCAGTGCCCGTAAGAGTACTCTGATCATTTCTGTGCCGTGTCATCATGTCATAGAACTGAGATCGCTTGACATTAGCTCTGGCGTTGAAGATGTCGCGATAGGCCTCGGGTGTCTTGAAGAGCAGCCCATCGGGGCGGAAGCGAACCGCATCGCCATAGATTTCATGGTTGCGGGCAATCCAAAGGTGTCGTTTCCCGGTAAGCGACCAGTAAAAGTCAGGCAAGGTCGATATCCTTGCAAAGAACGGTCCCGGAAATTTCGCCAAAGGGCTGAAGTATAGGTTGTACAAAACCAAGCCCACTGTCTGTTTAGAGGCGTCAGGATCCGGCGCTGGAGGAGCGGGAAAGGGGCCAATCGGAGGAGTCAACTAACATAGCAGAATAATAGGCTGGTGGTTCCCAGAATCCAGTGATCTGACACTACATTTGCCAGACCAGCGACGAACATGTTTGCGCGCACTGTGTGTTTGCCGTCCGATGTTCCTCGGAGCTGACGCGAAGTCAATTTTATACGTTGACTCTCTTGCCGACAGGTCAGATTGGGCCCCCACAGGAATTCAGCCAGACACGAGGCCTTTGCATATCCGCCACTTCTTCAGCTGGGAGAAATTCTTTGTGGCGCAAAAATGTCTTGGCGAACACCTATGGGGTTCGTATCTGAGGGGCGGGCGTCGGCTATTCCGGCCAACCTTGGGCAGCTGATCCTCCCCGGCCGCTTGCTAACCCTATTTTTGCTTTTTAGTCTGCAGAGATGTGGGGTCCCTTCAGCTTAGCCGCAAACATTGTACAAGCAAAGTCGGTCCAGACTTTCGGACTTTCAGACACCAGGCCGAATATAAAGCATGCACATTGCCGCAATGAGCATGTCATTGGAAAGCAATGTTCTGCAGCGATCGACACACCCCCCGCCATCATGCCGCTGTTGAGATCAGACCAATCTGGCGTCAGATCAGAGTGCCGTTCACTGTACAACCAGATATGGCATGAACGCTCACCGACGCTTGAATTGGCGCAGTCTGCACTGATGCAACCTTCACCGCTTTCACTGACTCTGGAGGAACGAACGCGACTCACATATCAAAGAGCAAGAGCGTTGGCGGATGCACATAGTACTACTCACCCCCTGAGGCCGCCATATTGGAGCAACGTGACTGACTGAAATAGAGTTGACGGTGAAGGATGTGGCGTACTTGACCCCGAGTTTCTGGAAGCTACACACGGACATGATCGGTGCTATGGACGGTGGCGCGGTCACCCTGATTAGCATCCAGTATAACCTTTTCGTCGGCACGGTCGCTCCGTTCGCTGCAACAAGGCCTGACCTGGCAGTGATTGTGCAGCAGGCGATGAAATTCGATATCTCGTGCGTGCCCCGCCCTCTTGTCTTCAATTGATCTTTGGATTGAGTCAACTCATCGGCCGCTCTTAGTGCACAATTCATGCTTACCGAGGTCGGGCATGGCTTGGACGCACGGAATCTCGAAACCACAGCGACTCTACTTTCAAATGGTGGCTTTGAGCTGCATACACCGTCAAAGGCCGCTGCCAAGTGAACAACCCTGAGCCAAGCTTCGCCCGAGTTAGTACTAAGACCTGCACGCAGATGCATGCCACCGTCTACCCCTCGCAACGGCCTCCCCACTATCGCTGTGGTCATTGCCCGACTGATAGTCGAGGGCGAGGACAGAGGAGTCCGTCCATTCCTTGTTCCCCTTTCAGACGGTACTCAGATGTGCACGGGCATCACCTCAAAGTACGTACCCGATGGAATACCCCCGATCTTTGATACTCACCAAGGACCTCGCAGGGCCCTCCCACCCCGAACGGGCGCCCAACCCATAGACCACGCCTTGACCTACTTCAACCGCGTGCAGCTGTCCTCGTCCGCTTTGCTGGATGATCTCGAAAAGTCGCGAAGCGAACGCGATGATTTCCTGGCGACTATCCACCGTGTATCGGTAGGGACGCTTTTCCTTTCCAGTGGGTGCATCCCACTTCTGAAAATTGCCCTCTACAACGCCAGCAAATTTAGCTTCCGACGGAAGATCCTCGGCCACGATGGGCAGCCGATGCCCGTCATTGATTTTCGCACGCAACACCTCCCCATCCTGCACGCCATTGCACGAGTCCATGTCCTGCAGGCTTTCCTTATCCAGGCGGCAGTGGGATTCCGGGACCCGAAGGTCGATCCGCGCGTACGTCACGCAATCGCAACAGCGTTCAAAGCAGTGGCTATCCACGACTTCCAGACCAGCATAAAAGCGCTGAACGAAGGTTGCGGCTGGCACGGATACTATGAGCGCAACCAAATTCTTCAAGCCGAAGTAAGCAGAGACGTCATTTTTAGCTCGATCAAGTTGTCTAACCTTATTTCTCCAGCTGGAGTTCCGTGCTGTGGGAACAGCTGAAGGCGATATCAGAGTTCTTGCCATCCGTATTTCCAATCCCCTATGGTTGATGACCACCAGCTGATTATCTCATGAAACAGGCCTAGCAAGCGAGCTTTTGATCGGCCGTTACCAGATCCCACCACCTGAAGACCCCGAAAGTCTTCTAGCACAGCATGAAGCAGGCTTGTTCGCGGAGGCGAAGGAATCTCTCAATCTCATCGGCGGGATCCATCGCAGCGAAGCATTCAACCGGACCATCCTTCCCCTAGCCCTTCCATTGATCCAGGCTGTAGGGTATCGGATGGCGATGGAAGCCGCAATCCAAGCTGACATCGACCCCAGGCTGCGGTCCCTATATCAAGCCGGAGTAATCAAGGAAGACTCCGCTTGGTTTAGTGAGCAGGGGGGTCTCAGCCGGAAGGAGCAGCGGCATATGGAGTCTCAAGCGGCAGATGCAGTGCTTCCAGAATTAGAAGAGTTGGTGGAGGGGGCAGGAGCGCAGGTATATTGCACTGCACCCATGACATCAGATACCCTGTGGGACAACTTTGTCGAAGAGTTGGAGACTTTCTCTGGCAACGCAGTGTGGCCAAAACATGCCCCATAGTTCCTTAGAGTTCCTCAAAGAGAGGTGGATTCATTATTCGTGATATTAGCCCGATCCCATACCAATATTCTTGGAGTATATTGAGTCATCCACCCTCATCCGTCCTAAAATGACAAAGTCCCGGAACCTTTGACTGTTGTAAGACGAATACTTTCCCGACCCACCGCCGTCATCTTCCAACAAACCAATCGCGTAGACATCCCTTCCAGCGGCACGTTCCTCATTGATGATGCGGACAGCACCCAGGGTTTGTGCGATCGGAAAGCTTCCCTCTTCAAGGATCGCGAGGTCAACGCACTTTTGCAGCCAATCCTGTACTTGCAATCCGCATGTGAGATCGTCACACTTGAGGATGCAAGCCAGAAGTAAGCTCGCAATACCGATAGAATAGGTATTTCTGCTAGCACACTCGATAATATCCAAGCCTGCGACAGTACGAAGCAGGATGGTCATCCAGGATGTAGTGACGGCTTGGTGCTTTCGTGGCCGAGTTTCTTGGTCTTCGTCGGACTCTACTCTAGGATAGAGTACTTCTGTGCATTGCATAATTCGCGCTGCACTGTAGTATGCATAGTTGACTGCTGCCTCGTAGGAATGAAATAATAGTGGAAATTCGATCTCAGAAAAACGGCCATGCGGAGGTTGGGGCAGCACATCAAAGGGGAGCCGAGACGGATCGAGGCGAGAATGCCACTCGTCAAGCTTTTGCCCTTCTGCCTCCAATGATGACATGCATTCGTCGACGGTGCAGGCAGCCAGGCTTCGCGCACAGGTTTCTGATAAGACCTGAAGAGTGGCGATCGTGTTCAGCCGGTGCGACTCGCACAGAATGGATACAAGCAGAGTTTTCTGAGCATCAATTGTCCGCAGCACCTGCGTCAATTGCGGTGAAACAGAGAGCGACCTTTGGCTGAGTTGGAGAGCAAACGTGGTGAAGTACATTCTGCGCCACCACATGTGGAGTCTTGATGCAAGCCAGGCGGCAATGAGTTCCTTGCCAAGTGCGTCTTTAGATAGGTGTGGAAGCTGCAGATCAATTATCTGGGCAATTCCCTGGCAATGCCATCCGAACCCTCGGAAGTTTCCCATAGCTGTCTCCATGAAGCAGAAGAGCACCAGTATGGCCAAGGTTGTCAATGGCGACGATGCAGCCTTTGCTTGTAAGGTTCTTGCAGTTTCGCCAACCGCGGAACTATAGTACCGCTGGCTGGATAGTTGATGAGTACGATTGGGCAAGATGATTAGTCTGCCCTGATTTGTGTGGCCCTCTGGAGAGCGTCGGCTGACGTTGCAGGATGCCAAGGCAAGCAGGGAGTGTTTTAAAACATTATCTGTGTGAAGGATGGAGTTGATGCCGTGGAAGAGACGGCCCAGAGCATCGATGCATGAGCTTTCCCAGTAGTTCAGGTAGAAGTATTCACTTTCGACGATTCTGAAGTCAATCACAGTGTCGATGTGCAGGAAAGACTCAGCCGAGGCAAGTCTTCGCAACTCATCTACATCTCGGTCAGGGTCTTCTTGGGTTTGTGCTTTGCAGACGCTCAACGGGACCACCTGTTCCGACTTGCGGGTTGCTCCGCTAGCTTCGTATACCCGCAAACTGGATGGTGAAGTAGACTTGTAGAATGGCTGCCATCGCACATGCTGAAGGGGCTTTGATACAGCTCTGTGCACAGAGGCAGTTCGATTGTTGAAGCTGAAGCTTGGTGACACTTGTTCGCAGGCCTTGCCTGCCCGGGTACATGCCCCGCATGATGGCTTAGTTTCATCACACTACGGGGATCAGTGAGGAGAACGAGTCAAGCAATTGTAAGGACGAACTTTGACACGACGCTCGCGACATAGCTTGCAGCCTGTACGCGAGCGGACTATGCTGGTCTTCTTCGGTCGAGGCGGTGCGGGTCTGTACATCGCACCATCTGACCGGAAGACTGACTGGATGGTGCTTGTACCTCCTGTCAAGAGCCGCACTGACGCTAAGAAGGGTTATTCCGATGTAGTTGAGACAATGACAAAGAATCCTCCTATGCAGTGCACTATTGAAGGGAGCGATGAAGTGCCGGTGAGTAGAAGGCAGCTGGACCGAAGATCGGAGCCGAGGCGAATGTCGAATGACTAAGCCGAATCCACCTTCCTGATTCAGTGCGCGGGAGCGAACTATCTCTCGGCTGCCGCCTTCCAGCCTATCCTCTGCCAACTCCCTTCACATAATCGTACATACGAATACTTCCTTGTTCCGTACATCGCTCAAGGACTGTTGAGAGTAGTGGGGTATGTCCTGATATGTCTGCCTGAAGCTTTCAAGATGAGTTGACAATGTTCACTGGCAGGGGCAGATGATTGATGTATTATCTCCATCCCGACCAGCCAATGTTGCTTAACCGCGGTGACCCACCTACCAGATTCGGTGTACGGAAGCGCGAGCGGAGCTGATATTGAGGTTATAAAATAGCAGAAAATCTCTCCTCAAACCCACATGAGTCTACCTCATTCCTCATCAGCACACTCATACAGAATGGCCATCACCTCGTTCCCCGCAAGACCCTCCCCCTCCACTGCGGAGCTCAAGCAATTCTATGTCGGCAAAGACATCAACGACGTGCCCAAACCGGCCGTCGTGCTGGACGTGGCCATCATCAAGAAACACTGCCAGGCCATGCTGGACGCAGCCACAGCGCTGAACGTTGGATTCCGCGCTCACGTCAAGACCCACAAAGTCAGACACATCCCTCCCATACCATCCCCCACACCACACCATAACTAATTGACCTCCTGAAGACCCCACAAGCCACCCGCCTCCAGGTAGGCGAGTCGAGCCAAGAGGTCAACCTGGTCATCTCCACGGTCCTCGAGGGCGAGATGCTCGTGCCCCTGCTCCAAGAATTCCAGCGCGCCGGGCGTTCCGTCAACGTGCTGTACGGCATCCCCCTCGTGCCGTCGCAGGTGCCCCGTCTCGCCGCACTCGCCCGCCTACTAGGCGAGAAGAGCATCTCCGTCATGATCGACCACCCGGACCAGGTCGATCTCCTCGCAACCTTCCGTGAGGCCTCCGGCCACGCCGCCTGCATATTCCTGAAGGTGGACTCCGGGTACCACCGCGCGGGGCTTCCGCCGAACAAGCTCAACAAAAACGGGCTGCTAGAGAAGGTCGCGGCCGCGGAGGAGCAGGGCCACGCGTCGCTTCTGGGGTTGTACTCCCACAACAGCTTGAGCTATTCGGGATCTACGCCAGAAGAGTTGATGGCATATCTGAATGAGGAGATTTCCAGCTGCAGAGAAGCGCTGAAACAGAACCTCCAGCTGCTCCCGACCGACCGGGAGTTGGTCATCAGCGTCGGCGCGACGCCGCAGGTGGTTTCCTCGCAGCACCTGTTGCATGAATCCCTCAGTCCCGGAGCCCAGGCGCTGAGGAACCTCCTCCACGGCCCAGACCCCGACGTCAACGCGAAGGTGAAGGTTGAGCTTCATGCGGGCGTGTATCCGTTTCTCGATATGCAGCAGCTGGGGACCAATGTGCACAAGACACGGGATGCCGAGAGCGAGATCGGCATCTCCGTCATCGCTGAAGTGTGCAGCGTCTACAACAATGGGGAGCGTTCGCAACCTGAAGCGCTGGTCGCGGCAGGCTCCTTGGCTCTGGGGAGAGAGCCGGCCGCCTCGTATCCCGGGTGGGGACTTATCAGTGCTTGGAGACGGGAACCGGGCGCTTCCCGACTCCTTGTGCAGCGCATCAGCCAGGAGCATGCTATTGTTGCTTGGGAGGATAAAAGCGACCAGTCAAGGATCCCTCTCAAGCTCGGCCAGTCTGTGAAGATCTTCCCCAACCATGCGTGTATCACCGGTGCCCTGTATGGATGGTATTTGATTGTAGATTCCAGTGAAGACGGCGATGGGTCTAGGATTATTGACGTATGGCCGAGAATCAATGGCTGGTAAAATATATCGACATGAAGCATTTTTTCCTTTGCTTTCACAAAGCTTGCCATGATCCATTCACCTATAGACCGCGTACTGTACTTAACTGGAATCTATCGAACCGTACTGTACCATTGCTGAGTCGATACAAAATCCCCACCGCGGTCCCGGCCCCAGCGGCCAATCAACATCACCAGAATGGGCGAATTCCCCCCACAGTCTTCTCTTATCATCATAACCTCCGCTACCTACTCTTCCCCATCACACTACACCTTTCAGCCCGGAGCGATCCATGACTAGTCCCTTAGACCCCTATTTCTCTCACTCGACTAACTCGCCGGGGCTTCTAGAATACAACACGAAAGTCAGCTCAAATGCCGGCGACTAAACGGCTACGCACCGAGCCCATCGTGCGGGTCCGGACGGGGTGCTGGGCCTGCCGACGGCGCAAGAAGAAGTGCGACGAGGCGAAACCCGTCTGCGGGGGCTGCGTGCGCAACAGGCTGACCTGCCAATGGCCATCGAGTGTGCTGGGGGTCCCCAGCGCGACTACGCTTACTGCCTGGACTGCCGCTACGCCCACCACTACATTCTGCCCCGAGAGCCCTGCGCAACCACGCCCCGAGCATATCGCCCGAACGCAGACCCGCGTCTCCAGCTCTCCTGAGACACCCTCATCATCGTCGTCACCACCACCACCACCAGCAGCAGTATCATCGTCAGCATCTCCCGACTCCGTACTATCTCAGGAGGAGATCCCGCGCGAGATGGAGCTGCTCGAGGATGAGAACAGCAATCCCACCACCACCCCAGGCTTCACTACCGCCGGCTCACAATCTACCGCTACAGAGCCCCCGCCCGCTCCAGACCGCACAGCCGCGACAACAGCGCTCACAACAGTAGGCCACGCGCTCCCGCGCGCGATGTCGATGATGCCCAACCACGGGCTGGACGCGTACCAGCTGCTGAGCCACTACATGGCGACGACGGCGGACTGCATGGCCAACGGGTCGACGCCGATCAACCCGTTCTTGGTGCAGATCGTGCCGCTGGCGTTCAGCAGCGACCTGCTGCTGCAGCTGGTGCTGACGCAGAGCGCGGCGCACCGGGCGTTCCGGCAGCTGAACGACTCGGACGAGGTGGCGCAGAGCCACTACACGAAAGCGCTGCAGCTGTTCCGGAGAGGGGTGACCGAGTTCATCGACGGGCAGGAGTCCAACCCGCTGATTCTGACGGTGGGGGCGCTGGTGATGTGCTTCACTGAGGTATGGCATGCACCACTCTTGATTTATTAGTACAGTACAGTACAGTACAGGTACACGTTTTCTCTCTCTAGATGAGCCCTGTTTGGTTAATGCCCCGGATATGTAGACGGCGAAAGGCGACATGAACGGCACCATCTTCGACCACCTCTCCGCCGCGCACTCCCTGCTGATCCGGCTGCTGGGCCACCACCACCACCAGGCGGCCGATGCGGCCATCCCCAGAGACCTCAGGGATTTTGTGATCGAGTACTACACCTACACGGCGGCGGTGAGCATGATCTCCATTGACGCCCGGGTCAGCCAGCAGGTGCTCCTGAACTTCGACCTGGAGCAGAAGGCCCGCCAGCTGCTGGAGGTCGGGTACGTGGGGAATCTGTGCGGGTGCTGGCTGGAGTTGCTGTTGCTGATCCCCTGTATCTTCGACCTCGGGCGGCACTGGATGATGCTGCCTCCGACGGATGATCCGGATAGTGGGGAGCAGCCGGCCATCGTGCCAACGGCCGACGAGATCGCCATGTATGGGTCGCTGCAGGCGCAGATCATGCGGTGGGCGCCGCTCCCGTCCGTCTCGCCCGAGGTGTTTCTGGCGGGCCGGATCTTCCAGCAGGCGATGCTGCTCTACCTGTACACGGCGCTGGGCGGGCCCCGGCACTTCGCGCGGTCGAAGACGGGGATGCATCAGATGCTGGTCGAGACGGCCATCGCCGAGGCCATGTCGTATCTGACGCAGCTGTCGGCGACCGCCCGCATCAACTCCGGGCTCTGCTGGCCCATCGCCGTCGTCGGATCCTGTCTGTCCCACCCGGACCACCAGGAGAATCTGCGACAGCGGTTGACGACGATGGTGTCTACGTTCGGGCTGGGGAATATGCACCGCACGAAGCTACTCCTCGAGCACATGTGGCAGATGCCGCTGGAGGAGGCGGGGCCCTGGAACATCTGTCGAGCGATGGAGCAGAATCAAATCTGGATATCGTTTGCATAAACAAGGAAAGACTACCGTCTACCGTCCACGGCTTCTCGATTCTAAATATACACTAGTTTCATGACTCATCGCAGCATCCCTCCTCCACAAGACCAGCTTGGAAAAGCGCAAGCGGGAATCCTGGTTCTAAGAGGCCTGGTTCTTGGGGGCCTCAGTGGCGGGACCCTCCGGGGTGACATAGGCCTTGGTGAGACCGCCGTCCACCACAAAGTCCGCGGCATTGACGAAGCTGCTCTCGTCGCTGGCCAGGAAGATGACCGCGTGGGCCTGCTCGATGGCCTCGCCGAAGCGACCGGTGGGGAAGTGGATCTCGCGGCGGAAGCGCTTCTCCTTGTCATCGCCGAGCCAGTCCTGCAACAGGGGGGTGCTAGTGCCATTGTCAGCCCAAGACGCTCCACCAATCTCAATCCGCACATCAAGGAAACACTCACTTCAAAGGAGCCGGACACAGCGAGTTGAATCGGAATCCTGCACATCAAACCAGCCACCGTCAGCAATCCACCCCTCACCACACGGGAAACCACATACCTTCTCTCGCATGCACGATCGCCAACTCGCGGGTCATGGCCAACACGGCGCCCTTGCTCGCCGTGTAGGCCAACTGCGGCGTGGCGGCGCCGACCAGCGCCACCATGCTGGCCGTGTTGATGACGCTGCCCTTCTTCTTGCCGTGCTTGCGCAGACTCTTGACGGCGTGCTTGCACCCGAACCACACGCCCTTCACGTTGATGTTCATGGTCAGGTCCCAGATGTTCTCGGGGGTCTGCTCGCTGTCGCCATCCTGGGCGTGCATGATGCCGGCGTTGTTGAACATGACGTCGACGCCGCCCCAGGCGTCGAGGTGGGCGACGGCGGCCTCGACCTCGCTCTCCTTGGACACATCAACGGTGCGCGTCTCGACGCGGCCATCGTGCTGGGGCACGACCTCGCGCACCTTGGCGAGGGCCTTCTCGAGCCCCGGCCCGCTGACGTCAGTCATCAGGACGGACGCGCCCTCGCGGAGCATGAGGATCGTGGTTTCGAGGCCGATGCCGCTGTGTTCCGGATCATCGGTCAGCTTGTCTTTGTCTTTGCTCTTGGAGCAATCCCATCTCGAGTATATCGTCCCAGCAAAAGAGGGGTGGAAGGGGGGACAACATACCCCGCCGCACCGGTAACGATAGCATTCTTGCCTGCAAGTCGTCCAACCATTGTGTCTGTCCTTTGATTAATCCTTCTTTTAATTCAGTAGCGTAAATCCAAGTCCTTGATTGTGTGATTGAACCACCGATATTCCGCGAATATTGGAGCCCCGAAGTGAAAGTGCAGGATGAGTTTGCGCGTGGAAGACAGAAGTGTGGGAAAGAAGAGACCCCGACCGTCGACCGCTTTAATATGGCCTGCCCTCCCCCTCGCCGCGGCCAAAGCTACTACCCTTCCAACCTTTCCCCACCAAGTTACCCCCCACCCCACCTTCACCTTCACCGCCCGGCAACCGCGCTTCGGGGTGTTCCACGTGTTCGCCGCGGCGCTGCCAGAGACGAATGGACACGTGATTCGCTCTTCCAGGGCATGGACTCACCGGACCAGAGGGAATTCTTCGGTAAAATGCTATTATTTTATCTTTATCACAGCATGATTCTTATCGCTTGGATGATTGATTAGGACAGGGTCCGGATAACTTACTGTACTGTAAGTTACCTCGGATGGAGGGGTAAAAATAAAATGCTGAGCTTGTTACTGTAACTGTGTACGATAAGCGATAAGTTAAGCATGCGATACGACACGGGAAGTCGGGTCCGTGCCCCGGGCCCCTATGCTTTGCTTTGCCGGGTGAGCGCGGTCCGGGACCGCGCGGCGGGCGGTTGGGAGCTTCAAGTTACCTAGCTAGTAGTTAGCTTAGCTTAGCTTAGCTTATCGGGTGCTTTGCTGGGTTGCTCGGAGAATACTAGGTAGGTTGGGGTTGGTTGTCAGGGGGGGTATTTTCTTGCAGTAAGTAGTTGGTGAGGGTTGTTTGGAGGGGGAGCTCTGGAGGATGATGGTTCATATTGAGGATTGAGGCTGTTTATCTGGTGGTTGAGGAGGAAGAGGCAAGGCAAGGGAGGGGGGAGTTCGAGTGCCGGGGATCCCTGCGACGGCTTCGATCTACTAGGGAAGACTCTTCTAGCGTACGAGGAGATTTGTTTGTAGCAGTTGTGCTGCACTACGGGGATACCTTATTTTTGGAAGGGCTACGGGACCAGAAAGAAGTACGAGGTGAGAAAATGGACATACTGCTCAAGTGCGATTACTAACAGCACCCAGTCTATTTCATCGACCACACATAACTCATTAGAACGCATCAACCGCCCCAGTTTACTCCTCCTTGATATGGAAACTCTTCATCTTGTAGAACCCATCGTAAGCCTTAGGGCCCAGCGTGAACCCCAGACCCGAATTCTTCCATCCGATCCACGCCAGATCCTGTTCCCAAAATGTTAGCACATACGTTTCTTGCAGATGGATTCCCCAAACATACCGGACTGGGATAATCGCAACGGTTCAAATACACCGTGCCCGCCTCGACATCGTCAATCAACTCCTCGCCCCTCTTGATATCCTTGGTCCAGATGCTCGCCGTCAGACCGTAGTCGCTATCGTTCATCAGGTCGACCGCCTCCTCGTCCGAGGAGACCTTCATGATCGGGAGCACCGGGCCAAACGTCTCGTGCTTCATGACCTGCATGTCGTGCGTGGCATTGATCAACACCGTCGGTGCCAGGTAGTTCCCCTCCGCGGGTAGGTTCTGGAATGTGGGGTTCGACGGCGTCACGTCCACCGCGCCCTTGGACAGGGCATCCGTGATGTGCGACTGGATGTTCTTGACGGCGAGGCTGGAGATCACGGGGCCGGTCGTCGTGGATTGGTTGTGGGGATCGCCGACTTTGTAACTGTAGATTCAAACAAAACATTAGCCATCGTAATTGGGGATTGTTTGAGGGGTTCAACGAGGAAAGGGGCCCTACCCAGCCAGTTCCTTCTTCACCTCCTCCACAAACGCATCGTGCACGTGCGCGTGCACGTACACCCGCTCGATGGCGCAGCAGCTCTGGCCCGAGTTGAACACCGCCCCGTCGACGATGTTGGCGGCCACGGAGGCCAGGTCGGCGTCGGGCCGCACGTACGCCGGGTCGTTGCCGCCCAGCTCGAGGTTCACCGGCACCAAACGGCGGGCGGTGGCCTCGCGGATGCGCAGCCCCCCTAGCGTCGAGCCGACGAAGGAGATGAGCTTGATCTGGGGCAGTTGGGCGATCTCGTCGAGCACGTCCGCGGAGCCGCAGTGGATGACCTGCAGCACGTGGTCGGGCAGACCGGCCTGGGCAAAATAGGAGGCGAGCCGTTCGCCGAAGATGGGGGTCTGCGGGGAGGGCCGGAGGATGACGGTGTTTCCGCTCAGCAGGGCGGGGAGGAGGGCGTTGACGGTGATGAGGTACGGGTACTACCAAGCTTAGCAACGGCAACAGACTCGGCAAAACTGATTTGCCACTGACAGGAACAGGGGTAAGGTAACTCACATTCCAGGCGGTCGAGATCAGAACAGGACCAACGGGTTCCTTCTTGATGAAACGCCGGAATCCGTTCTCGGGGGTGCCGGGGAGGTTCTTCAGGCTCTCTTCGGCGATGTTGAGCAGGTAGTCGGCGCGCTTGCGGAAGGTGTCGATTTCCTTGCCGGTGTAAGCGATCGGGCGGCCCATTTGAGTCGTCAGTTCGGCGGCCAGCGTGTCTCGGTCGGCGACGATGAGATCCAGCGCTTTCACGACGATCTCCTTCCGTTGGGCGAGGGTCGTTTTCTTGTACGTGCGCAGTGCATCTTGGGACGCTTGGACGATTTTCTGCGCCTCTTCGAGAGAGGTGCCGGGGTGCTCGAAGATGACCTTGTTCGTCGAGGGGGAAAGGGTACGGATCTGGTTCGTCATCTTGGATATGTTGCCGGGTGAGTCTCAGTCTGTAGAAGCCACAATCGACCTGGATGAGATTGGGATGGGGGTTGGGGAGTAGGTAAGTGGCAGCTGGGATGAAGAGTTCAAGGTTGTTATAATCGGACGATAAGAGGTGTGGGAGGGGCAAAGTGGGCACGCATGCGATTGGCGCGCTCCATCGGCGGAGGCGCGGTCTGGCGGTGGGGCTCGACGTAAGGATGCATCGATGTGGCGGGGAGGGGGAGAACACAATGGAATCATCAGGCATGCTACTCAGGGCCAAAGTAAATGATTGAGTACTCAAATTCTACAGTAAGCATTTCTCCAAATCAATCCAACATCCCCAACGCAAATCGGGTCATCGTTTCCGCAACAAACACCCCGTCATGCGGCTTATCGACCCGCGACATGCCACCCTTGTAGAAGCCTTCCTCGAACACACCGCGCTCATAGCGTATCTTGAGAATCGAGCTGACCATGAACTCGTTATACTCTGGGTGACCTTGAACAGTCAGGACCTTTTGCGGGACGTATAAACCCTGGATACCACAGATCAGACTGCTACCCAGGTTGACACATCCCGGCGGAACTTCGAAGACAACATCACGGTGCATCATCTGCAAAGACTGTACTTCGTCAGTACCTGATTTTCCGGCGGGGCATTCCAGTCGACATACAATCTCATCCTTCCCAAAAAGCTGCCTCCCTACACTAGTCAAGTAGAACGGCTCGACGGCCACCTCCCATCCAGAGACACTGGGGCCAACGCGTGCCCCCAGAGCCCGCGCAATGATCTGGTGGCCGAAGCAGATCCCGAGCATGGGTTTGTTGTGCACGGTATAGCAATCTTGGACGAAGCGGACCAGCGTGAGTATCCAGGGCTCATCTTTGTAAGAGTCGTGTTCTAAGCCGTGTCAGAGCACTGTCTTCTGAATAGTAGTTGGCTTGCCTTACTGCTGCCGGTCAAGAGCACGACGTCGAAGTCTTCGGGTTTGGGGTACTCGGCAAATGGTAGTACAACGTTGGTCTTTGTCAACTGCAGTTTCACCGGAGTCTCAATCTTCTGAAGCCCCTCCTTCAGGTGGTTCTCAAAGATATCCCCGTAGGTGCCATATTTCGTGAGGATGGGATCCACTGGCGTGTCGCATTCCAGGACAGCGACTCGAAGAAGTTGGGTCATCATGCTTGCGGTGATTATGTTGGTAGTAGCCAGTCGCAGCTAGTGCGCAGTAAAGTACTACACCCATCTTGACGTTTTATACCAAATTCTTAGAAGCTATACCAGCAACCGCGGTTCGAATGGATTCCTTGCTGGGCTCCCCGTTGACACCTGAGGCAACAGGCAAGCTGACTGTTACGTAACAAACCTTAGGTTAGAGCATCACGTGCCTTTTCTCCAACCGACCCCTCACGAGAGATAAGCGATAAGCGCGGTCCCGTGGCTTGCCCCGCAGCAGCGCGGTCCGAGGTGTTGGGAGCGCGCGCGGTAGCTGTATAGCTCCAACTCCCCCAGTCCTGGAGCCGTCACTTTCGGAACCAGTATCGCCAAATCAGCCCTTGCCATTGAAGACGGCCAATGAAGTCGATTGCCGCGCGATGGAGCTCCAGTGGAGCTTTGTACCATGCTGTCGCAAGCATTGCGACCGTCGTCGGGGGTCACGTCTCGTCGCTGCTGCGACTCCCCTCCCTTTAAAGTCCTCGCCTCGCCTTTCCTTCCTCCTCTCCATTTCTGGTTTCCACACTTTTGCGACTCACTACAGAAGATACCCGTCGCGATGACATCCGCAACCATCACCGCGGAGGACCTCCCCGGCCTCCTCGCCAACGACATCAAGGTCAAGGTCGCCGGCATCGACTGCGACGGCATCCTGCGCGGCAAGGTGATGTCCACGGAGAAGTTCCTGGGGATCGCGCAGAAGGGCTTCGGGTTCAGCTCCGCCGTGTTCGGGTGGGACATGCAGGACGTGCTGTACACGACGGAGGCGAAGATCGCGCCCGCGGACTCGGGCTACGTCGACTTCATCGCCATCCCGGACCTGCACTCCTTCCGGCGCATCCCGTGGGAGGACAACATCCCGTTCTTCCTCGTGCGCTTCGTCCAGAACGACCAGCCCGTCTCGGCCGACGGGCGCAGCATGCTCCGCGCGATATGCGATCGCCTCGCCGCGGAAAACTGCCAGGCGATGGCCGGAGGTATGGCCGCCTGCAGGCTGAGACGGTCACTTGACTGGACTTTGACAAAATGCTGACCCAGAGACAGTGGAGCTAGAGTTTATGAACTTTCAGACCCCCTCCGAGGACGGGTACGGGGCGAATGGCTCCCAGATCCGCGACATCGCCGCCTTCCTCGATAAGAATGCCCCCGGGGCGCTGCGCCCGCTCACGCAGGGGAGCTTCTCCTACAGCGCCACCAGACCGGTAGCGTACAAGAAATACTTCTACGATATCTTCGACACCAGTGCACAGTTCAACTGCGGGATCGAGGGCTGGCACACGGAAGGTGGACCGGGCGTATACGAAGCAGTGAGTTTGACCGTGCTTGCGGAAGCGAGTGTCTGTGCGAATGCTCACAATCCCCAGGCGCTTAAGGTATCTCCCGTCAGCGAGATGGCAGATAAGGTGTCTCTATTCAAGTACGCACGCCCTTCATCCCCACACTACCCACCGCAAACTGACAACCCCCACAGACTCCTGGCCAAATCCGTCGGCCTCGAGCACGGCATCACGCCGTGCTTCATGGCGAAGCCGATGCAAGGCCAACCGGGGAGCTCGGGCCACATCCACGTCTCGCTGTGCGATCTGGCGGGGCGGAACCTGTTCGCGCGCGGGACCGAGTCCGAGACGCCGGACCCCGCCGCCCCCTGGGCCGATGCCGCCGGCCTGTCGGACGTAGGCCGGCACTTCCTGGCCGGCCTGCTGGAGGCGCTGCCAGACCTCATGCCGCTGTTCGCGCCGACCGTCAACTCGTACAAGCGGCTGGTCGAGAACTTCTGGGCGCCCGTCCACGTCAGCTGGGGGCTGGAGGACCGCATGGCGTCGATCCGCCTCATCGCGCCGCCCGTCTGCAAGCCCGCCGCCACGCGCTTCGAGGTCCGCATCCCCGGCGCCGACCTGCACCCGCACTACGCGCTCGCCGCCATCGTCGCCGCCGGCTGGCGCGGCGTCCAGCAGAAGCGCGAGATCCCCGTCCCGCCCGTCGCCGCCATGAAGGCCGCCAACACCCTGCCCGAGCGCCTCCCCAATACCCTGGAGGAGGCGCTGCGGCGCTTCCACGCCCCCGACAGCATCGCGCGCGAGATCCTGGCGCCCGAGTTTGTGGATTTCTTCACCGCCACGCGCGAACACGAGCTGCGCGTGTGGCGGGAGGCGGTCACGGATTGGTAAGTTCCCTTGTCCTTTGTGAGACTGCAATGTTGATTGACGGGGTGTACAGGGAGTTCAAGCGGTATATCGAGACGGTATAGGTGGGTGTGAATGTTGCGCGGCACTGTAGATTATGAAGAACATGAGAGATGAATACCATATACATACTACGTACATAGTACCTGCATAAGAGCTTGAATTAGCCATTTGGAGTGTCATTCGGAAGAAGTTGGAACGTTACTTAGACCCTTCATTATATTCGGCTATGAGATTACTATGTATTAAGCTTGGAGGAAAGATAGGGAATCAATAACCACCACTACACATCAAGAAACAAAGAGATACGCGAGTCATCTCGCACAATCTGGAATCAAAAGATAATTCAAAACCATGAGATACAGAATGCAGATATCGAGGGTATAGAAAATGCCAGTCGAAGTCGAGAAATGGGGCCCCGGGTGGTGGGGCTCAGTCGTTACTTTTCGGCTCGGGCTCGTCCTCGACAGTGGCAGCGGCGGGACTTTTGCTATGCCCGTTACTGGGGGTGTTGTGGTCGGCATCATCATCATCGGGATGCTCGTCGCCCACCGCGCCGTCGTGCCCGCCGTCGTCGTCATGGTGGTGACCGTTCTGCTGCTCCTCGCCGTTGCGCTGCACGTTCTTGCCCTTGTTGTCGCCGTCGCCCGGCGCCTTTTCGGGGACGAGATCGCCCGCCTCCGTGCCGGACTCCTCGACGATCCCGTTCTTGCCGCGCTGCTTGGCGCGCGCGCGGCGGATCAGCCGGTTGTGGTAGTCCTTCCGCTCGGCCTCCGGGTCCTCCTCGACGATGCGGCGGGCGGCCTCGCGGCCGACGACGGGCAGGCGGTCGACGCCGGGCGGCGCGGCGCCGGGCGGCACGTACTTGGGGTCCAGCAGGCCCAGCTGCACCAGCACGCTGGCCTGGTCCCAGTACATGTGCTCGGAGTACAGGCGGCCGGCGCGCAGGCTGACGATGCTCACCAGGATGAGCTCGACGCGCTTGTGCGTGGGCGGGATGCCCGGCAGCATCCACGGGATCTCCTCGGAGTGCTCGAACGAGGCGTACAGCTCGTCGACGACGCGGTCCGCGCCCACCGTCCGCGAGATCAGCCGCAGCCGCATCGACGGCGGCAGCTTGCGCAGGAAGTGGTGCTCGTAGAAGCGGCGCAGCGCGTGCGCGCCGATCCCCCCGCTCATCGTCGGCGCCATCGTCACCGCCGGGTTGAGGTGCGAGACGTACGGCTCGACGGTGCCTTTGAGGTTCATGGAGAAGAAGCGCGCTAGGTGGAGGGGAGTGTGTTAGTGTTGGTTAGGGCAAGGTGGTTGAGGCAAGGTGGTTGGGGCGAGGTGGTTTGAGTCAAAGGCGTACGCACCTTCCAGATGCTCCTCCCATCGCGACTCCAGATCCAGGTCCTTCCCGAACGCCTTGCGCAGCACCTGCAGCGTGCGGCTCCACGCCAGATCCGACGCCAGCCGGTCGTATTCCTCCAGGTCGCTCTCGGCGAACCCCGGCTGCACCGAGGCGTACGTGAACGTCGGCCAGCCGATGTTCAGCCGCTCGCCCGTGCCGATGCCCGGGTTGATCTTCTTGGTCGTCCGCTTCTTCTTGCCCTGCAGCCCCAGCGCCGTCGGGATGGTGATCATGTCCACCGTGTTGCCGGCCAGGTGGCAGAGCACCCGTAGTTGCACCGAGTAGCGGTTGCGCGTGTCGGGGATGGTGGTCGGGTAGTAGGCGATCAGCGCGGCGAGACGGCTCGCGTTGGTCGGCTTGAGGAAGTAGTCCATGCAGAAGGAGGCCGCGTCTCCGAAGGCTGGACGATGAGATGTCAGTCCGAAGGCGGGATCGCCACGGCGTGTGCTTACCGATGATCGCATAGTTGTCCCCCACCCCCAACCCATCTTTCACCGTCCGCAGTCGAGCCGCGTAGTCCTTCCCGCCGTTGTTGAACGGCACGTACACCACATCGAACCCCTCGTCCGCCCACGCGCGAATGGTCTGGGTGTCGAACTCCTCGGTCTCGGCCGTGATGCACACCCGCGCCGTCCCGAGGTTCGCATTGTTGTAGATGAAGCCGGATGCACCGGGGGCGTTGATGGATATCGAAGCCATGGTCATTGGGCCTTAGCCTTGTTGTTGTTGTTGTTGTTGTGATTCTCAAAAATAATACCAGTAGATGTAGTGTCTGCCAAAAGGACAAGGCGAAAAACAAAAAGAAGGTCTGACTGACAGCTGTCTCTCCCCCTCTTCTACCGTGGACGACCCGGATCTACAAACATTTTATGGAATGGAGGACGCCTACGTCACTGCCTCCTCCCCGTCCCGTTCCGCCTACGTCATTGCCGCCCGGCAAGCCTGGATCAGCTGATGGTCAGGCCTATATGAGATTGGTAGGCCAGTAGGCCAGTAGCCCAGTCTGCCAGTTCATTCGAAGGAGCTCGGAGCATTTGTTTACTTCCCTGGTTTTTGGGATGTTGTTATAGATGTGTTGTTGTTTTCTGCAATGATGGTTCCCAACGGTCGAGCATTCCTTGGGATGGGGGAAACTTAAAATGGTGGATGGGAATGTTGCATCCTCAGGCAGAGAGGGTGAGTGCCTGGAAAGGCTGGGCTAGATCGGGTTTAGGCCCGTTGGGAGCTCGGAGCTGTCATCGGCCTCGCTCCGATTGCCGGATTGGGTTGTATACTTGGTGAGGTACGGTAGCCTCGGCACTCACCGCCAGCGCTCTTCAGAGTCGCTGTCTTTCTCAGGGTTGGTTATGACCATTGGATTTCAATCCGGGGTCACTATCTTATGAATCGAAGTTCCATGAATTCGTTTGCTAATAATCGCAACACTCTCTATCTATCTGCTGTGTCTATCTTGTGCTGGTCCAGTTGTCAATGGGTGTGTTGCAATCATATGAAAAACATCTTTCCAGTCACACACGTGCGATATATAGCACCTCCGTTGTCTTCTCACTTTGTCAATTCTGGGATATTCATAGAAATTTTGTTGCAATTGCAGTCAACTATGGCGACAGATTGTCCGTGCAGAGTTATCAAGAGCTACCAAAGAAGCTTGAGAGCAGACTGCAAATCACATCTGATAAGAAACTCCAGCATTTAAATCGCGGCAAATCGGGGTAGAACCCTGCGGACAACAGAGCTATCCCCGCGGGAAGTCAGCAACGTCCTGCAGGAAAGAGAGGGGTCAATGCGGAAGATCAATGCTCATCTTGTGTACATTACTCCGTATGTACCGAATACCGACGTGCAGAGGCAGCGACTCTACGTACTGGTCGTGGATGGCGTGATGTCTTCCAGAATACATTATCTTTCATGCAGGGTATTCCGGGTATTTCTAGAAGAATGGTCGATGGCGGGATACAAACAATCTTTATTTGAGGTCCCACCAATTGCATGAAGCCAGACCGCTTAGCTGGTAGCCTCGATAAGCTAAGGAGGGACTAGGAAAAATGGGGAATAATCTAGACCCATCGGCCGTGGTGGAGCCGGGGTAGAGAGAGAGAGAGAGAGAGAGAGAGAGAGAGAGAGAGAGAGAAAAGCTCAAGACGTCAGGTGCCCTTCGGTTTTTTCCCCTTCCATTCTTTAAACACGGTAAACTGGGCGAGGGCCTTCAAAAATGCATTGATCTTTCCCCACCGCAAGATAAGAACGATAAGCTATAGTTAGTTAGTTTAGACGGGGTTCTTTACCCACTCCAAATCCTGTTTTTTTGTGCTGTGCTTTTCGAAAATTCCTCCCTTTTGTTTTTCTTCTCCAGCCCTTCATTCACAATTTTTTTCTCTTCTGAAGTGAAAAACCGCGAAGTAAGGTGGTGGCTGGCGAAAGAGAACTCTCGAACGTTCGAACTTCCCTTCCCGCAAGCCCCGGACCTCCCAAACCCAACCACTTTAACTTTCCTGCCGACCTTCCCTCCCCCAACCTTGAAGCTGAGACAAGCCCATCCTTCCCGTTTCCCGTTTTCCGTTTCCCTTTTCCCTGTCCATTCGTCGTCGTCGTTTGTCCTCCTCCTCCCCTGGCACCAGGCTCTGTAGCCTTGTCGCTTCCACACCAATCGCTGCACTTACTACTTAGCTTCTGGTCATCGAAAGTACAGTACAGTACCATGTCTTTGGTCCAGCACGTCTCTGCAATTGAGGGTGCGGACCGCGAACCCGATCCTCACGATGATAGCACCATCACCACCGCCGTAACCAGCGAGCACTACGGTTCCATCCGTCGCAAGATCAGCTACGACTTTTTCCCTCCACCTCAGCCACCCATCGAAGAAGAACTGCACTCAGGGACTCCGGCTTATAAAGTCCCCACCGCCACGCGACTAGGTAGGTGGTACAAGACTGGAGTTTTCTTTTTTTTTTTTTTTTTTTTTTTTTTTGCTCGCGCGAATCTCCCTGTTGACCCCGTCTAGCCCAGGTTGCCGTCACGATTCTGGCATGTTGGTTCGCTGCAGGCATTGTCTTCGGATTCGCAGCGCTCAAGCCGGTCTTGATCGCGGAGGGAGTATACCGGGATCTGTGCACTGACGAAGAACTGCGCGACGGTGTCGATGTGTGTTTGGAACAGGATCTCAGGTGCGTCTGGCCCGTTCCACCAAATTCGCCCCCTTGGAAGGATCATATCCGCTGACTCGAGCAGACTCAACTTCTTCTTCACCGTGAGTTCGATCACAGCCAACGTGTCTGCCTTGCCGGTCGGAACCATCCTGGATCGCTATGGTTCGCGCGTCTGTGGCTTCGCGGGCTGCGTGCTTCTGTCCATCGGCTGTGTGTTGATGGCATATTCGTTCTCGGAGCCCGGGTTCGACGGGTACATCGTCGCGAACTTCTTCCTCGCCCTGGGCGGGACTTTCATCTTCGTGCCTTCGTTTCAGATCGCCAATGCGTTTCCCAAGTATGCAGGAACCATTGTGGCCCTGGTCACCGGCGCCTTCGATGCATCGGCAGCTGTATATTTATTCTACCGTCTGGCGTATGACGCCACCGACCGGTCCTTCACCCCCCAGGCATTCTTTACGGGGTACCTGCTGGTCCCCGTGCTTATATTAATCGCCCTTATCACTATCATGCCCGCCCGCGACTATCAGAGCGCGCATCAGTTAGAGATTAGAATCGAAAAGGCGGAGGACGCGACCCGCGACGTGCACGACTCGGATGACGACATCGAGAGTGACTCGGAGCTACTGCGGATCCGCCGGGAGCGTGCCAAGCGCCGCCTCAACAAGATCCACAAGATTGACGAGGTGCTGGGCGATCGCGAAGAGCGGCTGCAGCGTGAGCACCACGAAGAAGAGCGCCAGGCGACAAGCGCGGTCTGGGGCGCGCTGCATGGCCAGCCGGCGCACAGGCAGATGCTGACCCCGTGGTTTGTCCTCATCACCCTGATGACGGTGCTGCAGATGCTGCGGATGAACTACTTTATCGCGACCATCTACGCGCAGTACGAGTACATGTTGCAGTCCGCCCCGTTGGCGGCCCAGATCAACAGCTTCTTCGACGTGGCCTTGCCGGTGGGCGGAGTTGTCTCCACGCCCTTCATCGGGATGCTGCTCGACAACCTCAGCGTGCCCTCCATCCTCGGCATCATCGTCGCGCTCACGACCGTGATTGGCATCCTCAACTCCATTCCTGTCCTGTGGACGGGCTATGTGACCGTGACCCTGTTCGTGTTGCTGCGGCCACTCTACTACTCGGCGATGTCGTAAGTTTCTTGTCTCGGATATTGACGTTGGATCGGAAGATATGCTGATGGGTTCTGAATTTGTGATTCGCAGGGATTACGCCACCAAGGTGTTTGGGTTCGCCACCTTCGGGCGCGTCTACGGGACTATCATCTGCTTCTCGGGGCTCGTCAATTTCTCCCAGTATGGCCTCGATGCCCTCACCCATGGGCCTTTTGATGGCAACCCCATCCCCATCAACATTTTCTTCGCGGGCGCTGGATTCGTCGTGGGGACGGCCCTGGTGGCCTTTGTCTACCTGGCCGGACGGCACATGAAGGAGGAGCAGCGGGACATGGAGGAGAGTGGCGAGCGGCAATGGTTGATCCCGGAAGAGAGCGAAGAGGATGTGTATGGGTCTACTAGATAGTCTGTTGTGCCGAGGTTCGAGGGGGAACGGAGCTGAACCCGACAAGCGCACAGATAAACACTCTAGAATATGGTTCTAGGGGTAATCGTGTACATTTTTATTGCTATATGCGTGTGGGTGTGGCCCGGTGGTTCGGTGGATGAGGCGTTTTTTTGTGTTTCCGACTCGGAAGAATAACGAATGATCTGTGCATAGCAATAGGTAGTTTAGTGTTTCAGTTTATATAGGGCATGGAATTTTGATTTGCTTGAATGAGCTAGAACCGAGCCCGACCAGCAGCTCCTTGCAGATACACCACGCGATTCCCGGCCAGACCCTTTGGTCGCCACGCCAGGCCATGGCAAAGAGTCAGTTGTTCGTATCCGCTCTTGGTCTGGCTGCCAAGGGGAATGCCAAGGGACCATCCACTATTCTCCCTCCCAAACCCCCGCATTCTTTCTCCTGGCCTCCACATCGCCCAAATCCGGGGAGGGGAAGGTTGTCGACAGGTCTTGCTCCAGTTTTTGTGGGGAAACCCCCCCCTCCAGCTTCCCCGGACCATTGTCTGTCTTTTCTCCTTCCCTTTTCTTCCCCAGACCGAGGTAACTTGTTGACTCGTTGAGCGGTTATTGGATTCATTGCTCCTCAAGGTTCCGCGAAACTAAGTTTCTTGTTTGGCAACGACGCCATCAGCTGAGCGAATCTGAATCTGTGTGGTCTGTGGAGGGGAGACAATGGAGGGAGTCGACTTCGTCATGTAGCCGCGTGGGTGGAGAATGACAGAGGAAGAAGGGAGGGGGGGGGGGTGGATTTCCGGTTGACTCGTTGACTATTTGACTTGTTCTGCTCTGCTAGGCTTTCTTCCTTATTATCTTTGTGCGACATATAACTACGATTCACAACCCCCCCAACCGACCGACAGTTACCCCCTGCTTTTTCTAAAATCCCTTCTCATTGCTTTTTCTTTCTTGGTCTTGGCAAGTTAGGCTTTCCATCGATAGTCGCTTTTGAAGATCGAGTTTCCTTTTTTTTTTTTTTTTTGTTTCTCTCACACCTCTGCACACGCCCGTCATGTCCCCTCCCAGCAGCGAGAAAGGCGGGGCCAGCGTGGACCGCATCGAGGACATCACGCAGGCCAGCCCCAGTCCCCACGATGTCGACCACGACGAGGAGTACTCCTACGCGGAGCAGCGCAAGATCATCCACCGGATCGATCGCCGGCTGGTGACCATCACCGGTCTGGCGTATTGTATTTCCCTAATGGATCGGACGAACTTGAGCATGGCTGCTGTCGCGGGGTGCGTTTATGGCTTTAGGTCCGCCGTGGTGCAGCCTGTGTACTGACTGATTGTGCCCCGGTCCTAGCATGACGAAAGACCTGCAGTTGACGGTTGGGACACGCTATGTGGGTGTTTCCTGACCCTGTGGCTAGTGGCTAGTGGGGTTGGTTTGGTTGATGGGCTTGTGCTTGTGCTTGTGCTAACCCCCCGCTGACTTAGTCGGTGATCGTGCTCATTTTCTTTGTTCCCTACGTGATCTTCCAGCCGCCGATGACGGTGGTCACTCGCAAGTTTGGGCCGACGATCTTTCTGGGCAGTATTGTTATCTCTTGGGGGGCGATTCTGGTGGTGAGTTATTCTTTGTGTGTTGTTGGGATTTGATTGAAGGTGCAGTTTCTGATGGTTGTTGGCGTTTTAGGGAATGGGGTTTACGAAGAATTGGAAGCAGATGGTTGCTTGTCGGTTCCTCTTGGGGATTCTGGAGGCTGGTGAGTGGGGGGTTTGGGTTTTCCCTCGGGGAGGGGTGAGGATGGTGCTGACGATGGCAGGGTATTTCCCGGGCTGTGTGTATCTACTTTCCAGTTGGTACACGAGGTGTAAGTTCTATGTTTTCTTTTTGAGGAGTGTGGGTTTGTGCTGACGACGGCGCAGTCGACGTGCAGAAGCGCTTCTCCATCTTCTACCTTATCGGCTGCGTCGCCTCTGCTCTGGCCGGAATCCTCGCGTTCGGGCTGATGCAGATGGAAGGGCTGCAGGGCTTGCGCGGCTGGCGATGGATCTTCATCATGGAAGGTGTCGTACGTATACCTGGGGCATGCAGTTGGCGACTGGCTGGTTTCTGATGCAGCTGTAGATCACCGCGGTCATCGGGGTCCTCACTCTGATCTTCCTGGTCGACTTCCCCGACCGAGCCCACAAGTCCTGGCGCTTCCTGACCGAGAAGGAAAGCTCCTTCATCGTCCGACGCATCAACCGCGATCGGTCGGATGGCAACGAAGAGCCCTTCTCGCTGAAGCGGTTCTTGTCTCCCGCTCTGGATCTCAAGATCTGGGGGTTTGCGATGATTTTCTTGTACCCCC